>NC_091944.1:6927500-7227500 GCF_041260155.1 Ptychodera flava | reverse complement strand
TACGATGAGAAACTAAATTTTTATTTTTCTTGGCCTTATACATGGGAGTCTATGGAGAACTGCCTTATACATGGGAGTCTATGGAGGTGTAAACTAAAAAGTCCTCTAACACTGCCAAATTTGATAGCATTGTGAAAAAAATCGACGTGCATCTGTATGGGGTGGGTACTATTGTTGTGCAAAGTTTGAAAGAAATTGACCAGGGCATGTCTGAGATATCTGCGTGAACGGACGGACGGACGCACGGACATGACCAAACCTATAAGTCCCCCCGGACTTCGTCCGTGGCGATTAAAAACAACGCAACAGTTATAACAGCTACACCGGCGGTAGGTTCATATCCAGAGCCCCGTACGGTCTGCCGCCGTCGCTTGAAAACAATCTCATAAACCCGGCCATAGGGCAGCTGGATGCATGACTTCCCGGAGAAGGCGAGCTGTCACGTTCAAGCTCAGGATTATTTGTCGATCAAATTTCAGTAAATTTACCTCACCGATGAAATCTTGTCTATAGGCTGAAATTTAGCCGAAGTTTGACAAAATTACATCGATTTTTCAGGTTCATCTCCGACATTTTTGAGATTAGAGTGCAGACAGAAATAAGTTTTGAGGCAACATGGCTGCGACCCCATGTTGACCCCAAGTGAAAATGCGTTCGCGATCAAATCTTCCTATATTTTTTTCAGAATTTTCGACAAAATCATTGCTTCTTACATCTTTTGTAAAATATAAAATACTAAAATAAAACTGCGATGTGCCATGTCTCCAGATTTCTAAAATATTGTTCGTTGACCGTTCGACGGAATACTCACTTTGCAAACTTGTGACGTAGTTGAAATTCAATACTGACCGCCAAATAATCTTAATGAGACGAGATCATTCTAGACATCCTCCAAATTATCCAACCATTCGCATTGGAGTTCAGCTCGCTTAGAGTATCATAACATTCTTTGGCCTTCTTTTAGATCGACCCTAATTTCTCCCATTTAGGAAATAAATACACAAGCTACCTCGACAAAACTTCGTGCACCATCCAAGACCAAACGCACTACAAATCTGTCTTGACGTCATCATCTCCTTGCATGGTAATCGGCATACCATATTTTTTAGCAAAGGAGACACAGAATACGTGGAAGTATTCAGTTTCAAAACGTATTACATTGTGTGATGTTGTCAAAAAAGGTAATGTTACTGCAGTGGTATAAATTACAAAACACAAAAGTTCAAATCAGTTTATTTTGGACTGGCTTTACCCAACATTTCATATTGTTTCTTATGCCAGATTTGACCACGTGCTTACTGGCGACCCCTTTACATGCAAATGTTGTGTCAAATGATGTGTTTCCCTGGCAAAACAAACTTGCGATTTTTCAATGAAGGAGGCGAAATTTGCCCTCAAAACTCGAAACCACCCCTTTATGGGGTGTACCTAGCTATTATTAACGAGCTTCTCCAATCTGCAGCTCTATTTCGAAATGATGGTCTGGTTTTCTCAGCTCAAGGATAAGTGTTCTCCATCGCTGTGGGCATTACTATTCTCAACTGGGGGTACAGTTTCCAGTCGTAATGTTTTTCATTGTGTCCGGGATATAAAACCTTTCCTTTTCAAACTTTCACTTTGATTAACAATAATCCACATCTTGTCAGCGATTAAACATGTTTCAAGTTTAAATGTTAAATCCTGGTCTCGAGCCCTCCTGTTGGACCAAACTGAAATTACCCCTCCCACTTTGGCTCGTCCAGTGGGTGTAGCAAGGGTCGTGCCATCGCCTAGGAAACGGAGGGTGCATTAATTGTTGCATTTCGATGCACATTTTGATTATATTCAGAAGATTTTGTGGCAAAAACTCAGATAGAGAAGCATTTATATTCACATCTCACTTATTCAAGACTGGCTGAGATTAGCACTTCCATTCAGTTAACATCATTACGCCATTCATTATGCCAAGAAAGATGAAGCCAAGACATTTTGCCCTCCCTGGTCTCAGCCAGAAATGGAGTTTTTTCCCACGGAATGAGATCAAATGTACTTGGGCTGAGGCCCAAGTACATTAATAATAATAATAATTAATATAAGTATTATATAGAAATAATAACGTGAATAATAATAGGTTCAATTTCCATGAAAATTTCTCAATAAGGGTATTTTGGGTCGAGAAGACCAAATATGATATCAATTTTACTGCCCCATGTTTCCATGGTAACCATTTTAGGGGTTGAAAATTTCAGTTTTTCTAATATCAAATGAAAAGTTACTTTGATTGATATGAAAATTATCTAGTGGGGAAGTTCGGTCAGAGCACACAAAAACCAGACTTATTTTGATGGTTCAAGTTGCCATGGTAACTATTTTGGGATTAATAATTCCTATTAAAGAACTATTGATTGATGTAAAAATTTATAATAAGGGTTTTTCTGGTGAGCACACCAAAAAAAAAATCACACTCATTTTTAATGTGAGATGTTTCCATGGCAACCATTTCAGGAGTAAAAATTACCAGTTTTTCAAAGATTCACCTAAAATCCAGTAATCAACAGAATGTGTTATATCAAAGGGAGATATTTTGGGTTAGAAAGACCAAATATCCAGTGTTAAAATCCATTAATCAACAGAAATATTATACCCAAGAGAGAGAGAGAGAGAGAGAGAGAGAGAGAGAGAGAGAGAGAGAGAGAGAGAGAGGGAGAGAGAGAAAAAAAGAGAGAGAGACATTGTTAACATATATTGGAAATCTTTTTCATAGTCGTGACTTTTGATGGAAGAAAACTAAAAACAAAATTACATTGAACCGATTGAACGTGTATCCATACAGTTCGCACAAAAGTTAAACGTCTAGGCCTGCTGGTATCGCTTAAACTGCTTAGTGTCACTTTTCCGACAAGCATTTAATTACCCCTTGGGTTGATGATATCCCCCTCTCTCCGTACAGTATGATGCATAATTCTGCGCGGCACATACAACAATTGGAAGTCACCCCTATTGACAAAATTAAAATAAACAATTCCCACATAGCTTTAATGAACTTTTTTTAGATTTCTATATAATACTAATAGCCCCTAAACTTGTAATAATAATAATAATAATAATATTAATAACAACAACAAGGCAGTATTGCTGAAGGCAATGAGTACTTGGGCCGTGATAGAGTAATTTTGAGGACAATATATACTAGTATTCAAATATGGTCTTGAATTTCCTCCTGTCAATTAGGCATTTGATTAACTGGTTATTAAACGAAGCAATGGCATGACAACGGCAAAATATGTCTAGCAACTTTTGTGGAGTTTGAGGCAGGGGTTCTTTATTTATAGTGGAAATTGCTTAAACTCCTTAAATATTCAAATTACAGCAAATTTCTTTTGTTCTCGATGGTAGATGTCTAATAAATATTAGTATGTGCACAAATAACATGGTGTTTGTTTAACTATGTTTTGGTGGAGATTTCAGAATCCGATCATGACAACCCCCTCACAAAGTCTAATGGTGCGTCCTTAAGTGAATTGTTTTGGCATTGGGAAGCAAACTCAACATTACAGGATTTTATTAGAGCCAGTTTAAGGGCCTGAGAGGTAACTGCAAAATTTAACCAACCTCAAGTTACCATTTAGTTTTCGCAGATATTCATTGCTATCTATAAATTTTACTTATGGCAGATAGGCGAAACAAAGAAAAGATTTTTGTTAATTCTGCCATTTTCCAAAGCTTGCCATACTATTTGGCAAAAGGGTATAAATGAAGTGGATTCCTGTCCCATCCTGAAGTAGGTTGCACCATGTTGTATTTGTAAAGATGGAAAGATTGCACGTGCACCATTTTTGGTGTTTATCATAATTGTATGGCAGTACTGTGGCCATATTCGGGAAGAGAACTAGTTGCCTTACAGAAATCTATCCTTGTACTTTAACTCAATAGATAATTATACTTGAATAAACATCGCAGAGTCAGAACATTTCCATGAACTAACTTTAATATAATAATAAAATCAAAAAATATTCTCAAAAGTTGTGCAAAATTTGCATCAACTTAATGAGTGTTTGATATGACCTACTAATCTATGAACTGCTAGACAAACTTTTGAACTGTTAATCAAGTGTCAAACATAGCACCAGAAATCGAAGCACAATCTGGAAACCTTTTTGAAAATAACACAACTTGCGAGTTTTTTCCTGAGGTAACATTGAAAACACAACTGAATTAACAATATTATCAAACAACATGTGCACTTATTACACGTAACTCTCTTGACAATTGGGTTTGGAAAAAATACAAGATTTATCCACTAAACGAGTGGTAACCTACACATGTATGAAACTATTGAACACATTTATCACACATTCATTATCTATACAAGTTGAATAGTTGTTTGAATGGAAATTGTCAGTGAAACATGGTTAATTTGCCATTCTATATGAATAATGAGAGGAAGTGAAAAACACAACATAATTGGCTTTTAAGGTTATTTTTATGACAATTAGCAAAATGTCACCACAACAGATTACACTGCATTTTTACAATTGGTAGACTTGCTTTGTTTAACACTGCAGGATTACCGATTAATATACTGTCAGGAAATGGCCGAGTTAGCACTAATTTGGTGTATCCAGACGCAGATTCTGAAGTGATTGCATGCATGCAAGCTGTTGTAAAACGATTCATTGACAATGACATAGTCCCCGCTTGTAATAGGAGTATTAGTCTTGATGGGGCAGGGAAATGTGGTCATTAAGAAGTATCACTGAAGTGTACATGTTGAGATCTATGGGCACGTAGGTCTATGTTGTTGTTCCCAATTTGAAACATCAGGCATGTCTAAGTTACGGTTCTAAATCGGGAAAAAAGATCAGACCTCTAGCTGTATTGGCCAGCCAAGAAATACATATGTGCATAATAAATGAGGTACAAGATGTGACATCTTAGGGTCTAATATCTTATCAAACTTGAAGGGTATAGAACTTGTGGTTACTGAGTTATGCATATATATGTATAATCAAGGTCAAAGGTCATCAACACTGGACAAAATGTTTGATATGCGTTTAGCATATTTACGTATATTGACGTATATGGAACACAATACTAATTGGATATGCAGCGTATATATTTTTGTATATGGAACATTCCAATACGTTGATATGCGTATCGTATTTCTATGAAGATCATGAGTATACGTAATGCAGATCTTTGCACACTAAGTGTACACTGTAGTTTTGCATTTTATTAGCATAAGTAATGTATACTTAATGTATTTGACACATGTACAGAATCAGTATATGTATATATATTGTTGTATATCAAGCATTTTGCCCAGTGCAAGGTCACGTGACATTTTGAAAAAAAAAACCATTGTATTGCTAATTAGTCCCTATATGCCAAGAATCAGATCTCTAGCTCTATTCGCTTGCCCAGAATTAGATATGTGCATAATTAATGAGGTAAAGCGTGTGTTGGCATAAGGTCTCCCCTCCTACTAAATATAAAGAACATTGCACTTGTGGTTACTTATTTATTGGCATAAACGTATATTTCAGGTAAAAGGTCATCGAGGTCAAATGACATTTTGTCAAAAAATTTCTACCCTGTAGTTATCCCTATATACCAACCAGATATGAACTGAATATGCTCACGTGTTTTACAACAGGTTCATTAATAGTAGTACCCTTCACAGAACAATAAGATATATCTTATCACTATATGTAGCTGGTTTTTCGCACAGTACTATCAGAGTTTAATCACAAATTACAAAACTTTATTTAATATGCAAATGAGCTGTTAATTAACTTGACACAGCTCAATGCTTCATGGGACAACTAGATATCCATCAGATCAACATTTGTAGCACGTTTTATTTAATTTAGTGCTGTAATTTTAGAGTAATGTCACTAATTACAAAGTTCATTAAATATGCAAGTAAACCCTAAATCAACTTGACACTGTTCAATGATTCATAGCACAATTAAATATTCATCAAATCAATTTCTGTAGCATGTTTCACAAAATTTGGTGGCGTGATTTCAGAGTTATATACCCCATTACAAAGTTTATTAAATATGCAAATGAACCCTTAATTAACTTTACACTACTAAATGCTTTACAACACAGTTAGATATCTGTCAGATCAGTATGTGCAGCAGTTTTCATGACATTTGATGCAGTTATTTCGGAGTTATATGACTAATTATAAAACTTCATGAAATATGCAAATGAGCTAATTATTAACTTGACACTGCTCAATGCTTCTCAGGACAATTGGAGATTTATCAGATCAACATCTGTAGCAAGTTTCATCAAATTTAACGCTGTAATTTTAGAGTAATATCACTAATTACAAAGTTCATTAAATATGCAAATGAACCCTTAATTAATTTCACACTACTAAATGCTTTACATTACAGTTAGATATCAGTCAGATCAGTATCTGCAGCAGATTTCATCACATTTGGTACAGTTATATCGGAATTATATCACTAATTACAAAACTTCATAAAATATGCAAATGAGCTATTGTTTAACTTGACACTGCCAAATGCTTCTAAGTATAATTAGATATATATCAGATCAATATTTGTTGCAAGTATCATCAAGTTTCGTGCAGGAATTTCAGAGTTATCTCACTAATAACAAAAGTTCATTAAATATGCAAATGAGAAGATCATTGACATGACACTCACAGTATCATCATAATGTTCTGAGACTATCATCTGTGAAAAGTTTCATGAAATTTGGTGCAGTATTTCTTGATATATGTCTACACTGTCATTACCGTCTCCATAGGGAAACCATTGTACGGAAAAAAACAATATTGCATAACTTCATTAATATGCAAGCCACGCCCACCAAAACCTTTTCAGTTCTAGCCATTTGCATTCTGAAGATGTCTACCAAATTTGACTGAAATACGTTCAGCCGTTTTTGAGATAATGGGGATACAGACACACGGACAACACACACAGACACACACACACACACACACAGACAGACATGGCTAAACCATATGCTCACGTGTGTGAACACGTGAGCAAAAAATCGGACATCCAGCTCTATTGGCTTGCTCAGAATTAGATATGTGCATAATTAATAAAGAACAATATGTGGCGTCATAAGGTGTACCATCATTTCAAATATGAAGGGTGTAGCACTTGTGGTTACTGAGTTGTGGACAAATATATATATTTGAGGTCAAAGGTCATTGAGGTCACGTGATATTTTGCCAAAATAATGGTATTGCTAAGTTATTCCTATATACCAAAAATCAGACCTCTAGCTCTATTGGCTCGCTCAAAATTAGATATGCGCATAATTAATGAGGTACAATATGTGGTGTCATAAGGTGTCCCATCATACCAAATATGAAAGGTTTAGCACTTGTGGTTACTTAGTTATGGACAATAACGTATATTTGAGGTCAAAGGTCACATGATACTTTGTCAAAATGTCTGAGATATCTGCGTGAACCGATGGAGTCACTTATGGACCCACGGACGGATATGACCCAATCTATAAGCCCCCTGGACTTTATCCATGGGGACAAAAAACTGTGTCACTACATCCCTTAGGCAATATGAATACGCTGAGAAACTAAATTTTTATTTTTCTTGGCCTTATACATGGGAGTCTATGGAGAACTGCCTTATACATGGGAGTCCAAGGAGGTGTAAACTAAAAAGTCCTCTAACACGGCCAAATTCGATCGCATTGTGAAAAAAATCGACGTGCATCTGTATGGGGTTGGGTACTATTGTTGTGCAAAGTTTGAAAGAAATTGATCAGGGCATGTTTGAGATATCTGCGTGAACGGACTGACGGACGGACTGACATGACCAAACCTATAACTCCCCAAGAACTTCGTTCGCGGGCACTAAAACAACGCAACAGTTATTACAGCTACACCGGCGGTATGTTCAGATCCAGAGCCCCGTACGGTCTGCCGCCGTCGCTTGAAAACAATCTCATAAACCTGGCCATATGGGCAACTGTGTACTGGCAGCTGGATGCTTGACTTCCCGGAGGAGGCGAGCTGTCACGTTCAAGCTCAGGATTATTTGTCGATCAAATTACCTTACCTAGATGAAATTTTGTCTGTAGGCTGAAATTTCGCCGAAGTTTGACAAAATTACATCGATTTTTCTGGTTCATATCCGACATTTTTGAGTTTTGAGTGCAGACAGAAATAAGTTTTGAGGCAACATGGTTGTAACCCAATGTTGACCCCTAGCCCTGCGTACGATGCTTTGTGCTACAGCCAAATAATCTTAATGAGATGAGATCATTCTAGACATCCTCCAAATTATCCAACCATTCGCGTTAGAGTTCAGCTCGCTTAGAGTATCATAACATTCTTCGGCCTTCTTTTAGATCGACCCTAATCTCTCCCATTTAGAAAATAAATACACAAGCTACCTTTACAAAACTTCGTGCACCATCCAGGACCAAACGCACTACAAATCTGTCTTGACGTCATCATCTCCTTACATGGTAATTGGCATACTGTATTTTTTAGCAAAGGAGACACAGAATACGTCGGAGTATTCAGTTTCAAAACGTGTTACATTGTGTGATGTTGTCAAAAAAAGGTAATGTTACTGCAGTGGTATAAATTACAAAACACAAAAGTTCAAATCAGTTTATTTTGGACTGGCTTTACCCAACATTTCATATTGTTTCTTATGCCAGATGTGACCACGTGCTTACTGGCGACCCCTTTACATGCACATTTTGTGTCAAATGGTGTGTTCTCCTGGTAAAACAAACGTACGATTTCTCAATAAAGGAGAAGAAATCTGCCCTCAAAACTTGAAACCACCTTTTTGTGGGGTATACCTAGCTATTTTGAACGAGCTTCTCGAATATGCAGCTCTATTTCGAAATGATGGTCTGGTTTTCTCAGCTCAAGGATAAGTGTTCTCCATCGCTGTGGGCATTACTATTCTCAACTGGGGGTACAGTTTCCAGTCGTAATGTTTTTCATTGTGTCCGGGATATAAAACCTTTCCTTTTCACACTTTTACTTTGATTAACACTAGTCCACATCTTGTCAGCGATTAAACATGTTTCAAGTTTAAATGTTAAATTCTGGTCTCGAGCCCTCATGTTCAACCAAACTGAAATTACCCCTCCCACTTTGGCTCGTCAGTGGGTGTAGCAAGGGTCGTGCCATCGCCTAGGAAACGGAGGGTGCATTAATTGTTGCATTTCGATGCACATTTTGATTATATTCAGAAGATTTTGTGGCAAAAACTCAGATAGAGAAGCATTAATATTCACATCTCAATTATTCAAGACTGGCTGAGAGCAGCACTTCCATTCAGTTAACATCATTACGCCATTTATTATGCCAAGAAAGATGAAGCCAAGACATTTTGCCCTCCCTGGTCTCAGCCAGAAATGGTTATACCTTACAAAGTTTTGTCCCACGGAATGAAAACAAATGTACTTGGGCTGAGGCCCAAGTACAATAATAATAATAATAATAATAATAATAATAATAATAATAATAATTAATATAAGTATTATATAGAAATAATAACATAAATAAAAATAGGTTCAATTTCCGTAAAAATTTCACCATAAGGGTATTTTGGGTTGAAAAGACCAAATATGATATCGATTTCACTGCCCCATGTTTCCATGGTAACCATTTTAGGGCTTGAAAATTTCAGTTTTTCTAATATCCAATGAAAAGTTACTTTGATTGATATGAAAATTATCTAGCGGGAGGAGTTCGGGTCGGAGAACACAAAAACAAGACTTATTTTAATGTTTTGAGTGTCCATGGTAACTATTCTGGGATTGAAAATGTTACTTTTCCCTAATTCCTATTACAGAACAATTGAATGACGTAAAAATTGATAATAATGATTTTTCTGGTTAGCATACCAAAAAAATCACTCTCACTTTAATGTGAGATGTTTCCATCGCAACCATTCAGGAGTAAAAATTACCAGGTTTTCAAAGATTCCATCTGAAATCCAGGAATCAACAGAACGTGTTATATCAAAGGGATATTTTGGGTTAGAAAGACCAAATATACAGTGAAAAAATCCAATAATCAACAGAAATACTATACCACAGGGTTATTTCGGGCTAGAAAGACAAAATATGATATCCATTTTTATTGCCCTGTGTTTTCATAGCAACCTATTTGCATTTTATAATTTCATTTTTTTCCTAAGTCCATTAAAAGTAATCCCAGTTACTATGCAAATGCTCTCCTTAGTGTATTTGTTTATTTCTAGAGGGTCCATGGTTTTAAATAAAAAAATTGTGGTAACCGAAATGGTTACTATGGCAACATAAAACAAAATTGAACATGGAGTTCATGCTTTTATAAATACACTTAGGAGAGCATTTGCATAGTAATTGGAATTACTTTTAATAGACTAAGGAAAAACAATAATTTTGAAACACAACGAGGTTACTATAGAAACACAGGGCAGTAAAATTGGATATCATATTTTGTCATTTTCAGCCAAAATAACCCTTTGGTATAATATTCTGTGGATTACTGGATTTTTACACTGGATATTTGGTCTTTCCAACCAAAAATATCCCTTTGATATAAAACATTCTTTTGATCACTTGAATTTAGGTAAATTATTTGAAAAACTGGCAATTTTTGCTCCTGAATGGTTGCCATGGAAACATCTCACATTAAAATGAGTGTGATTTTTTTTTTTTTTGGTGTTTTCACCAGAAAAACCATTATGATCAATTTTTTACTTCAATCAATAGTTCTTCAATAGGAATTCGGGAAAAAGTAACATTTTCAATCCCAGAAGTTACCATCATGGCAACTTGAAACATTGAAATAAGTCTGCTTTTCGGGTTCTCTGACCCGAACTCCCCTTCTAGATTATTTTCATATCAATCAAAGTAACTTTTCAAGGGATATTAGAAAATCTGAAATTTTCAATCCTTAAAATGGTTACTATGGAAACATGGGGCAGTGAAATCGATATCATATTTGGTCTTTTCGACCCATAATACCTTTTTTCTTCTACTTCTTCCGTCCTCTTAATGCAACTGCAACGCAAACACCGTTGCAACTAGAGACTTCACATTTGGCATAAAGGTAAAACTACTCACAAGTAATTTATGATCACATGACCATGACGATGGGTCATGTGACCTGACTGCTATATTAAAAATAAACTTTCAAATTGACTTCATTTGCATATAAATTAATCAATTAAAATTCTAGTCCTAAATTTTTGCAGACCAAAGGTCTCCTCCTTCATGTCAAATATCAAGAAGATTTTGAAAGTATAATTTTTCTGATTTTTCATTTACCTTTGACCTCCCCTATACCTATGCAGCTTATTCTGGTCTATTTAAGAGTCCGAAAATGCTATCTGTTGGACAATGACCAGTAGGAGACCGAATTGCAAACCACAATTTTTGGATGCCGTGACCTTTGACCCTGGCATATTCCTGCAGCTCATTTATTATGCACGTATCTAATTCTGGGCTTGCATATAGAGCTACACCTCTGATTTTTGGCACATAGAGATATCTACGGGAGCAAAGTTTTTCGACAAACTGGCACATGACCAGCCACTTCCTGTACCTCATTAATTATGTACCAATTCTGTGCTCAATAATAGAGCTAAAGTATATAGCTATAACTACGGGATGGAATTTTTTTGACAAATTATCATGTGACCTTAATGACCTTTGACCCCAAATTTACATATATGTCCATTACTCAGTAATCACAAGTGCTACACTCTTCATATTTTTTTTGTGTGACACCTTATGACGACACATCATGTACCTCATTTATTATGCATATATGTATTTCTAGGCAAGCCAAAAGACCTAGAGTTGCGATTCTTTGGTATCAAAGGATAACTATGGGATATAACTTTTTTGACAAAATATCACATAACCTCGATGACCTTTGACTTCGATTGCACAAATACTACAATAGCCTTTCATCTTTTTGCTTATCTATTCCTCTATTGCCCCTGTCCACCGAGATGTCTCGAAACCCGGTCATTACTGCTTTGCAGCGATGTTTTACGTTATTTTTACCTCGTTTTCCTATAACATGTATTTAATAAAACTATTCGTGTACAAAACCAATGACGACCGAAAATCCAAATAGTACGTACTTGTCTTATGTTTTACATATTGGCCAAATAAAGTCCAGCATTCAAAATTAATCGCCGCCGAAATCCAAAGCATATATTCGTTTCCGATAAAAAGTACAGTGACCTGTCTCAATGCCAAGTGAAGTCTGACATTCAAAACTGACCCCGCCTTTTACCGCTGAAAATCCAAAATTACGTCTTTTTCTCACATTTTACATGTTTGTCTGCACCCAACGAAGTCCGATATTCAATATTGATCCCACTCTGAACTAATTGCGACTGAAGATAAAAATGTCTGATATACTGTTTTATATGTCTGCAAATGCCCGGTGAAGGCCAATATCCTAAACTGTTTCCGCTTACATTACGTTACGGTTTAAATTATGCAATGAAGATTACGTTCAGTGTACATTGTCACAAGTTTTCTGTCTTTTTCTGAAACTGGTTGCAACGTCTTTTTGTTTCGACAGTTGGTCGAGCAATATTGCTCTAAGAAGAAATTAGAAATATGCCAATTGTTCCAACTCTTATAGCGGGATTAGTGCCCGTGTCTGCTTTGCCGGTTGGGAAAAGTAATTGTAAATTCTGTGAGGGTAAAGTACGTACAATTTCGCTATATTACATTAGAATGATGCCGTGATTTAAATTGTAAACACAATCATGACCTGGTATTTCTATTTTAATCTGCACCGGAGGTAAACATAGAGCAGACATACTTTGTCTCAAGAAATGAGTCGAAGTCGATCTCGATTTAAAAGTATGCGATAATTCATAGGACAAATTCATGTCAGTATAGTTTTTAAATGATTGTGATTCAACTGTTATTAGTCGCGCCAGCGGGTTACTGACTACGCTAGCGCATATTCATATATACTATGCGAGTAACCGGAAGTGTACCCTACTTTCGTGGGCGCCGCCATATTTTTTTGAGTGCTCGTAAATAAACAAATTCGAAACGTGCTTGCTATTATTTTATAACATGCCATTGATAAAGTATAAGCTTTTTATTAGCGAGTAATTATATTATCAACCCAATACAAAATATTGGTACCATCACGCCTAAAAAATAAAAGAAGAGAGAAAACAGTCGTGCATGTGAACGAGAACGTTCGCAAAGAATGCTGGGATTGAATCTTAGAAAGCGCCCTCTGTGTCAATATCTTCGTACAAAATTTGCCCGTCCAAACGTAACGCTTGTTTTAAGCTTACAATATCGGAAGTTGGGCGGTGCAGTTACTCTTGCAACGTTAATGATGGCACAATACGTCCCTTGTTAAACACAATAGGTAGTTATTATGGTAAAAATTGCCAATTTATGTCAAACATTTTTACACATAATACAGAAAATCTATACCTACTGGGTTTGACATCGTCGTGTACGTGAACTATTTACATCAGGGTAAATCGGTCATACTTGTACAAACGTACATAGAAAGTAACAATTAATTATATTATATCCTGTACGATTACTAATTATGAATCGGTATAAATGACATTTTTAATTTCAACGCCTGGCGCGTCACCAAGGGCTCAGCCCTAAATAATATTAGGTAATTATACACTTATGCAATACATTTAAAGAAACCAAAAAAGAAAAATAATAGAATACTTTCCATGAACTTGAAAAATGTAAACTACCACGAACATGTTTTTTTCCGAATCTGCAACTGCCTTTTCTGCTGGTCTACCTAGTATTTCAACGGGCAGTAGCCCCTGAAAAACGGTGATCTATCGCTTGAACATATCAGAGTATGCGATATTCAAGTGTTTGACTGAAGTTTACGTAAATAATCATGATTATTTGTAGAAAACTCGAATTTTTAGAATGACACATTCACTTATCAGCGTAGACACAGTCCTGTACTTTATTATGGACTGGGAATTTCCACCGAGAATGTGAGCGAACGAGCTATCGATTGCAGTAAACGCCGAACCAATGTCTATCAACCCCTCGTACTGACACTTTTTAAGTGAAAAAACTCAAAAACACACATTTTTGAGTAAAACAAACACACGCACACAGGTTTTGAAATATTCTCACAATTTTCGTAATCTGCTATTGTCGAGCTACCGAAATATATAATACATGTCTGATTAAAGATTCATTTTAATGGTGAAAGATCATGTTAAAGATAAGTGTCTGCGATGGGGGGTCTCCCCTTAACCTACTTCCCTGTGCAAAAATCATGGCTATGATATCAATAGACATCAAGTGCCTTCCCTAGCTGATAAATTTCATAATAAGCCAGCCTCATCAATTTGTACATACCTAATTTGAAGCTGAAAAAGGGAGCAGCATTAATAAGAAATTTTCAGCTAACAAAGTAGAGTAAAGTTTGCCCTTGTTGCAAATTTCCATCATGCTTGGACCCTCTTAATGCTGCTTGCAGCTTTGATGTCTTTATTCTGGCCATTTAGATATTTTAAAGTGTTAATCGAAATTAAAAATTTAAGAAAAAACATAATCTGATCGATAATGCTGGAAACAGAACAAGTTGATCCTTGTGCTAAGTTTTTTGTCATTAATCTGTCGGTCGGCATTGCGCTTATTCACAGAGAAACATAGACAGAGTCGCAACGCTTGCATGCCTTTTGTTCCATGGTCGTCTTGGTAGACTATTGGCTTTTCATATTAAAATGAGCTTCAAAGGTGTTAAACTTTTAGGAGGCTTTGTTTGTGGTTGATAATTACACGAGATTATGCGAAAAATACGACGAGATTGAATCGTACAGCCAGTCGCGTAGCAACCATAGTTACTTTGTGAACTCTCAGGCCAGAAACACTGTTTCACGCCAATCAAAACATAACACGCCAGCAGTCTCATAAACATGTCCTTCCTTGACGCATGTGTAAAGGACGGTATGACTGACCATAAACCATTGAGTAAAACTAGACAATATCGATAAAAAGCCATTCAAATTTGGTTCAAACACACTCATTATATATTAATAAAAATATAAGAGGAATTTTAGAACGGTAAAACTCACTTTTCTGAAGCTCAAAACACTCCCGTTTTCGCCAGCACGTCAATTACGCTCAGCACCACACGACAACAACAACACAAACTTTGCCGAACATACTTTCGCTTAACAATTGGCGAAAATCCGAAAATTACCGAAGGATGCATGGTCGGCACTCTTCGGAAAAGAGAGGCGAGAGCAACCCGAGGCGAGGCGAACATGGATGGGTTACGTAACCGCTTCACGCCTTAAACAATACCCGTTGCGACTCTGTCTATGTTTCTCTGTGGCTTATTTGTTGAGTCAGGATAAAATAGTTGCAAACGTATGAATTCCCATTTTCTGAAAGGGCATTTGAATTGTATAATAAAATAGTATGAATTATGTTTCATCATGTGAGCTGGTGGAAATGTGTAGGCTGTGAAATTTTAGCAGTCAAACAAGCGTGCGAGACTTTGATTTACTAGTAAACATTGCATGCTTTTTTGACGTGAATTTCAATTCGATTATCGATGTTTGGAATAGGGAATGTCCCTATCCCAAAACATATTCGGAACATTCAGATTGTCACTACATTATGCGATTAAAACCGCATACTGTACCATTATACGTCACACTTACAATTTGAATAAATATAAGAATACAAAATATATGCAAATATATACAAAATAATAGCATATGTAGATGATTGTACGCTAAGGCAATGCCATGTCCTGTAGCTATTAAAGCATAGACCCTCGTTTTTCTCGAGGGTCTATGATTAAAGCAAGGCATCAAATGTACTTTAACAAAATTGTCAAATATTGCACGTTGCAGTTTCTTTATAAACATTCATTTAACATCTCATGCTCCCAACCAATATCATAACTCTATAAGTAACTATATGTTTTGACACTGTCACGCAGTTTTTTAAAGGTCATAAAGGCCATGGATACCATTTGTTATTATGAAAACATAGGGGTGCACTGAAAGTGCAGAAACCTTTAGCAAAATATAAAACTTGCAATTGTTTCTATTATTATTGTATGTCACCGCCCAATTTACTGTAATTACTATATTCTACTTTTTGACAACTTTAGATAAAATATTTGTTCCATTGCTTATTAAGTTGTATTTTTTACAGCTTGATCTGCCATAGCAAGTGATTCTATCAGGAAAAAGATGTCCATTATCTTTATTTTTATTCTCAGTGTTTTTTTTTTGTTGCAGAATGTGACGAGAAATATATAAACATTTCTCCGGGCGAATTGGTCGTTATTACCACACCGTATTACCCTTACGCTTACTCAGCTTACATTCATTGTCAATGGTACATCCACTCCATGAATTTTCAATCTCTCAGATTTCACTTTCGGGACGTCGACACCGATATCGATGAAATGAGAGTCGGTTATGGGCGGCACTATTTTATCGAAGAGGTCGAGTATTTCTCTATATATGGAAGAAGTCCACCAAGCGACTGGATATCTCCTGAATCTGATATATATCTTCACTGGTACTCGTCCAATAAAGCTACAGGTAGAGGGATGTATATAGAAATCACGGGTAAGTTAAGTAGAGCGTAAATGACTAGTTAGAATTACATAATTATCATAATCGGAATAAGAATTGGTCCTATTTTCGCAATGATTTTAGCATAGGTGTATTTTGGGATTAAAAGAACAAAAATGATGTCCGTTTAAATGTCCTTGTTTCCATAGCAACTATATTATAGGGTGAAATTATTAAGTTTTGACAAATGCCATGGAAAAGGGCATACCATGCTACCGACCTTTCGGAATTGATGAGTCACAAAAAAACAAGTTTGATCTTTATTAGGACCAAAGCCCTATGGGACTTGGCCCCGAATTGTATTTACTCTGGGTCACATCTTTAGGGGCCCAAGCCAACTGGCTGGGCCCCTATTGTTGTTGATCGAGTTCTACTGTTTCTTCTTTCTCTTCTTGCCCCGTTTCTCTGTTAACTTTGATATCTGCAGAGTTAATAGCTACCAATAAGTACTCGTGCACCTGAACCTTGATACTTTATTGATCACGTGACCTGGAGGCCATATTGGCTTTTCTTAAAACCTAAAAATGGCTTCTCCTGTGACTTAGGGGTCTGGTCTATTTGACACTTTTTGTATAGCAAGTGTAGCAGGTCCTTAATATTTGCAAGTAAAATCGCGTGCGTTCCCCTGACCTTGGCCGCCATATTGGATTTTCGAAAATCCCATTTTAATTTTGAAAAATCATCTTCTCCAGAACTAACACACCGATTGAGCTGAGCGGTTTTGCCGCAATATTGGATTTTCGAAAAATACTTAAAATATTTAAAAATTTTCTTCTTCGGAACCAAAACACCAATTGAACTGAAATTTAAGTCATGTCATCATTAGTGTGAAAACTTTAAAGTTTGCAAAAGGCGTGTGGATCAGTCACCTGGTTTGGCCGCCATATTTGGATTCTGCGACAATCGCAATTTGATATTTAAAAATCTTCTTCTCCAGAACCAAGACACAGATTAAAATGAAATTTCACTCATGTCATCCTTATTGTGAACACTTTCAAGTTTTTTAAATGGTTTATAGGATCGGTCACGTGGTAAGGCCGCCATATAAGATTTTGCGAAAATCGAATAAAATATTTAAAGGTCTTCTCCAGAACCAACGCACGAAATTTTACTCTTGTCATACTAAGGGTGCGCACTCTCAAGTTCAGACAGTTAGATCGGTCACGTGGTTTGGCAACCGTATTCGATTTTTGCATAACTCGCAACTTAATCTTTAAAAATCTTCTTCTCCACAAGCATCACATATCATCTTTAGGGCAAATATTTTCAAGTTTGCAAAAGACAAAGTCGTCATGTGATCTGGCGGCCATATTGGATTGTCCAAAACCTTAAAATGACTTTTCCTGGTGTCCTTGGAGTATGGTCGATTTGAAATCGGGTGTCGCGAGCATGTCCTCTGTTTTTTAAAATTTGCAAATAAATCGCTTGCGATCACGTGACCTAGGCGGCCATAAAATTTCGATTTTCAAAACTACCAAATAATTTAATCTTTAAAAATCTTAAACTCGAGAACCATTAGATCCTTTATAATGAAATTTTACATCATAAGTGTCAGTGCTGTAAAGTTTGCGAAAAGCATTTTTTAGGTCAAGTGGTTTGGCCGCCTTATTGGATTTTCTTAAAATTGCAATTTCATCTATAAAAATATTAAACTCAAGAACCAACGCACTATTTGAAATGAAATTTCCCTCAAATCATCACGAGTGTGCGTGCTATCAAGTTTGTAAAAGGCATTTGGATTGGTCACATGGATTGCCGGCCATATTGGTTTCTGCTAAAAACCTATTAACAATCTAAAATATTCAAAAAATCTTTTTCGCAAGAATCAATGCACCATTTGAATTGAAACTATGCTCTGATCTACCTTTCCACTTTGCGAAAGGTGGGTCATGGGGTAAAGATTGGTCAATGTGGTTAAACGCCAATGTCCCCAACTAAAGGGGATTATGGTAAGACTATGCAGATATGGAAAACCCACGCCATGGGTAAGACGCACTCGATTTGCTCCGAGATTTTCAGAAATTCGACGTTTGACCGGCGTTAATTTCCGTCCAATATCATGTATTACACCTGTGAATGTATAGCGACTTCATTTGTGTCGAAAAAAACGTTGAAAACACTGCTTTATAATATAGAGACCGCATATTTTCATATATTCACAAAGCGTAGTTCCAGAGTGTTCATTTGATCTCTGTTCTAAATGTTAATGTATGCTGCCAATCACGATTCCTGAAATTCAAATTGCGGCCTTTGCGCTATCTTAGTCATTGCGGAGCACAACTAACAAAGCGTGGTGACTTTATATCACTAAAATCAACGTTATGTACCTAAACAAACGCATACACAGCAACAAACACCTAACACGATAAGACCATAGACCATCGAGAAAAACGAAGGTCTACGATAAGACACATGTAATGAACACGCAAGAAACGTAAACGGCATTTTCTTTTTGGGGTGTTTAGTGTTCCTGAAAAGAACCATTTTATATGTGGTCCTGTAAAATTTATGAACAAAGAGAGTCTTCACACGTCGTTTGGATGGCAATCAAAATTTCGCTTCTCCCTTCAGACATCGAAACTTAATCTTTTCTTTCATGTTTTGAGGAATTACCCTTTGGCATTGCGACTGGTTCGATCATTGTTTATACCTATTGATTCAATTCAGTTCGGTTGATAAACTTGATATGTGTACGAAAAGTCAAATTTGTCATATGCCTTACCTGGGTGGTAACAGTTGACGAAGTACAACCTTTGTAGCACATTTGCCGTGTTACCATGCCAAACATGGTAAAACGTGGTACTTCGTCAAATGTTGCCACCCAGGAAAATCGTATGACAAATTTGACTTTCGTCAACAAGACAAATTTGTGTCATCTTTCAGCTGTTCTGGGCTATCATCATGACAACTATATCATTGGGCACATTGCTTTTATTCCTTCTGGCCTATACAAATTTAATATTTAATAAGGTCAATTCTTAATCGGTTTTTGCATGTGAGTTTGACCCAAAGCGCCCTCTATCGTTAGTTTTATGGAAACGGAGCATACACCATGGCTATCATGTTGCTAAAAACATTTTGCTATCTACAGCACCCACTTGTCGTACACAAGGGCGTTACATTTAATCTTTCATTTTTTCAATGTTTACTCCTATACTCGGGTCACTGATGTTATATATAAACAAATTATTTAATGAATGTCACATTATGACCATCAAGATTTTATAAAAACTAAAATTTTCGCTATTTATAAAATGTACCAGTCAAGCTCGAGCACCGTAATGAGATCACCCAGTACGGACGGCTGCAGCTGTTTACCGGCTTCCATTAGCCGCACCCGCGTACTCGTGTGCGGGATAAAGGGTAGCCGTACTTATCCACGGAGTTTTTGTGCGGTCGATGTTAGCTACCTCCATGATCCCTCCATCAATCCCTCAACACAATACGGACTATGGCATGGCTGATCCTTACCTCCATGGGTTGACCCATGGAGAAAGGAAAGGACGTCTCTTGCTTGGAGGAGGGACTGTCATGGTGATAAATCAATACCGGTTTTGGCTTTGCAATTTCAATGCAAGAGTTGGCACTTGACCATGTGTACCTAGACGTGTATAGATCATCAGCGGCTTATTCAGCGGTACAACGTATAACTCCATGATGTAAGACGAAGATCTTTATTTTTGACTGACTGCACCAGCGATGGTCCGCATTAAATAGTACTTCAGGAGAAAAATTACAAGGCAAATTTCCATGGACTTTTTCCATTTTTTTGAAATCACAGTATACCTGCATCGACGTGAAGACGCACTTCTTAGCCGTAAAACATTAAAGCTAGGTTTTCATATCAGTGACATGTGCATTTGCGTAATTTTACTGTTGCTAAAGAGTGTCGATCGACCTCAGTTGTTCTGCTGTGAATGTTAAAACACTTCTCCGAGTCATAGACCCTGGAGGGTCTATGCCCGAGCATCTTGAAATGTAGTAAAGTAACATCCCCGGAAAATGTCCACGAAAATTTCCCGTGCGAACGACGACGGGGCCCCAGAACCTGTCAGTGAGTAGTGCGCGCGCTGCAAAAATTTTGCAAATCCGGAGATTTTTTGAAAAAAAGCGTCTAAACTTGGCTCACAAATGCCCCGTTTTATTTTGTGGTTGATTATAATCTCTACGAATCACAATTTTTGTTATAGCCGTAAAGTTAATGCGTTTACGATATTATTCATATTCACGGGCATGGAAACGAACCATTACTGTGTATTTGTGGGCAGTCACGTGGTTTAGCTCGACCAATTAAAACGAGATGGACAGGGCATGGTAATATTATAATGATATGATTTTAAAGTGACATATATCCCTTTAAAAATTCGGCGATGATCACAAAACTGTTTCAGCTGAGTCATTTTTTAAGGCATGTCTGCAGAAACATACAATGGAGATTACGATATTGGCGTTCGTTACCCTTCAACGACAACTCGCAGTGAGAGATATCCTTGTTTTCGTGAAAAGTGTCTTCCTTCAGTGACTGTCACTCACTATGTTTTTAGTGGGACTTTTCAAAAATAATGTGTACCACCGGTAAATTGCAGTTTGTAAGCTCTGTTCAAAAAAGAAACGCAGTCCTCGCTTCTAGCGTTTATGCGGCTTATGCTGGCATAAACATGTTTATCTAATTTGAATAGAAAAGGCTCACAACGTAAAAGAGAGTTCTGTAAAAAGCATGCGAATACTACCGGAGGAATAATTTCGACAACTTTTCATGCTCCATGAATCCATCATGAATGTCCATCAAAAGGTTGTTTCAACTAATTTGCAATGTTTTGATGCATTATTTAGACAAAACATGATCTAACCTTTCGCCAAGGGCATTCTGCGAGAGATAAACAGCTAGGATTCAAAATTATGGTGAAGTCACTGTAGTTTAATGACCAGTTAGTAAATACCACAGTCATGGGCGTTCATCTTACACTTTACACCCTTTAGTGCAGCAAATACTGAGTCCGGATAACCACAAATTCAAGTAAATCAAAGTCCGATTCAAAAACCTCTATCTACAACTGAAACTGATCATCATTCCATTCGAGGCCCGCGGCCCTCATTATCACCGGCTTAAAAAAAATCAGCATCATCAAGGGACTTTCAATTTTGTATTTTTATATTTTTTGATTCTGGTGTAGCTTTACTTACACTTAGGGTATTTCAAAATTAAATTCGTATCCCACTGCTTGATGTAAATGTTATGCTGGGAATGTTAGACAATCACAATTATCGCCTGTGTTGTTTGCTGAATTAGCAACCTCAAGAATGGTACACATTTTCATTACGATTTTCTTGTGACGGAAGTCCTTGTCTGATTCAAAACGTTTGATAATACGATTGTGACTAGCGAGGCTACATCAGGATGCAATGCACTCGAGTCGAATACATAGGCAATGTATCTGTTTTTCTTGTGAGGTTGAGGTAAGGTATAGAGCTGCCGCTATGTCTAGCTCTGCATGGCAGGGCTGTGTGTTCCCGGCGTTAGGACGTATAACGCCGGGAACACACAGCCCTGCGGGCCGAAAGAAATTAGGAGCTATACTTTTAAAATGTGAATTTTAGTAGCAGTCAATACAACAAGCTATAGAAGTCGAGCGAAGTCTGCACGCCAGGTTGTTCCACTCGTTTTTGTGGAGTGACCGTGCTTACGTCGTGCGACCATTTTCAGCTTTTGTGCCAGGTGTTGGTACAACGAAGCGTCTTTTAGTTCCATTGACCCGATGTCGCATCGCAAATACCACGAAACCATAGTCCCTCGTGGAGGAACTGTAATGAAAATAAAATTCAATCAAAACTCTACAGGAGAAATAGTCGCCGTTTCCACACACTGCCTTGCATGCAAATGCTGTTCGAGTCGTTTGATTTTGGTATTATCGATGTGTACGTGATTCACACCTTCCGACCGGCTTAGCATATTAACTAACCCCGAAATTTCGGAGTTGTATACATGGCGAGTTAGCATCGGCGAAGTTGTACTGTGAAGGGGTGGACGCAATTTGTCACGGATTGTTCTAACTTAAGATTACTTACGATCAGAATCTGCTGCCGTCCTTAGAGATTATAATTTATTTGCCCGACTTTCCCTTATTGTTTATGTCTAGTGTGCGCGCCTGTACCTAACACGAGACGCTCAGGGCTAGATTTGAACTCAACACAAAGTACCCGAGGAAATCTTCTTCTTAACTAAGCCAAGACCTTTATTTTGTATCTTCCTTCCGACGCTCGTAATATGTCCACTTCAACGACTGGTTCCCATCACAGCGCCTCCACATTCAAATCACCCACTGCTGTTGTAAGAAAGTAGCAGTTCCATGTTGGAAGCCGGGGTTGAAAACTGGGCCCCAGAATATGCACACATCGATTAGATGCAAAAAAAGCAGAAATTCAGAGATGATTGAAAGCTATGCATCGTCGCTGTTTGATTGAATTAATTGTACAATGAGAAATCCGTCTCCGAACTCGGCTATACTTGGCTATAGCGACCGTTCTGTTTCCTAACTTCCTATATTTCTATTACAAACCACTGTGGCCATCGCTGTCTATCGAACCATAAAACGACTGTGATTTGAATTCAGTAAATTTTCGCTGGGATTCGAAATCACAACGTACGGCATCCAGTCACCTAGCAAAGACATCACAGTCGAGAAAAGTCAGTCGGCCAGACCACCGGTCATTGGCCAGTCCACACACGCTAGTTATAAGCTAGGCTCGAATCATGTGAACCCTGCAACCTTCCATAATAATCAGGCAAAGGTGATAATCTGTGTGTAACCGACAGTTTATGTTTCTAAGATACGCCAACGACTAAGCAAGTGCGATCCCTGGGATCGCCATTGTTCTGGTCTGTAAGAGGATAAGGAAGATGTGATAGCCTTTTGTTTTCCATTGAAAATATAATCTTGTTGGTAAATTTTCTGATAAGACAATCTGGCGCCAACGAATGCATTTAACCATCACGCCAAGTGTTTGCCAACAATCAATGTCACTACGACGTTGCCTTCTCAAGTGCAAAACTGACACTAAACATCGATTTGATTCAATAGGCAAAAATTGGATATCGAGTAATTGTGGAGAATTTTCTTCTCTATTTTAGCATTTATTCCTATAAACGATTTCCATCTTAAATTTATTTATTTAGCTATCTCTTTTTGTGAGCATGCATGATTCTCTTATTTAGTGCACTTACGTACCTGCGTACGTGCATACATACATACATACATACATACATACATACATACATACATACATACCTACCTACCTACCTACCTACCTACCTACCTACCTACCTACCTACCTACCTACCTACCTACCTACATACATACATACATACATACATACATACATACACACTATACTATTGTACTTATCTTATTACCGAATCAATCATAGTTTATAAAACTTTACCCCTTCTTATTTTATTCCATGTTTTATGAAACGTACAATGCAATATCTTACATATTTTTTTTATTATAACCGATAGTCGATTCAGCGGAAACCTGTATAAACAACGTCACAAGTTGTAATTATATCCCAGAGTGTGACTTCAATGTTGATGAAATTCTTTGTGGTAAGTCTCTGAATTCGGCTGAATGTCTTGCCACTTTGCCTATCAGTCTGCATGCATGCCTGTCTGACTAATTATAATATACATTATACGTCTGCCTGCCTTTCTATCTGACTTCTCTTATTAGTACCTTTTTCGCCTTTTCTGATTGTCTGCTTACTGCCCCAAGCGATCTTATGCCTATTTTTCTTCGTTTGTTTGTCTTTCCTGTAAAATTGCTTTGTAAGAACAAAGTTTACTTTAAAAAGGTGACATGTACCGAAACTGATTGTGCCCTTTTCAAACACGTGCATGCAAGCTCTTGAGAGTAAATACCTGATTCGTTTTAGCAGACAATCATCCAACTGCAAAATTTGCCACTGACACCTCACAAGCGCGCTGTACCTATTTGTGTATGATGAGATTCCGTCCCATATGTCTAAGTAGCTATTATCATAAACATACTAATAGGTTTATGTTGGCTACCACTATGTTCACTCATCGCGTTTTTACGTTAAACATAACTGTTGCATATGTTCAACATTCAAATTCGTGCCTAAGCAGATCTATTAATATGACCTCTTGATCGTCGAATGTTGTTTAACATTTGCTTCTAAACATTTACCTTTCCTCTAGAACATTATGGTGTACAGCAGCTCAACGTTTCCTCAAACGACACCATTGTTATTGCAACCCCGGAAAACAAATTTACCAACGACGTTGTTTACTATATAACTGGTGATGACGACTGTACCCCGAGAACAGAGTTTCTATATTACTACCAGCAAGAAGACTGTCGGATCTCTATTGGCAATGGTTTGGATGCATCGGATGAAGATTCCTTGGTTATTCAACCGGATATACAAAAGTCTAATCCATGGATGTCGCTAGGATCAGAAATATGGCTGCGATTTGGATCAATTCATTCTGAAAGACCCTGTAAAGCTCTCATTTCAATTTCATGTGAAGGTAAGTAAACTGTTCACTTACGTTGCAAAATGAAGTACATCATATGCTTAATGGAAGATTATCATAATTTAATTAGATAACGAATTACATACTAATCATGAATAAAAAATTTCCTCGACTGCCACGAAAATTTCAGCGAAGGGATTTTTAGCAAAACTATAAAAGTATTACATATTTTTCAATCTACAATGTTTCAACGACAGCCATTATATGGTTGAAAGTTTCAGATATTCCTCAAACCTTGAAATATAACCGGGTTTACTCAAAATCTCACATTATTGAATGATTTTGTCGCAATGAAAACAACTGATAAAATCAGTCTAAGTTCCCTTGATAAATATATAGAATGAATTAATATACACCATATGCAACGTTTCTAGTGCAGCCATCAGGGCTAAATTTATCAGTATTCCCAATTAATTGGAAATAACTTGGTCTAGTAAGTATAATTAACATCTCAATAAGCAAATTGTGTATCTACTTTCACATCACATTTTTCAAGGGAAACCATTGTTTCAAATTTGATTTTCTTCACAAAAATCTTTGGCTCAATTGCACCGTCGCTTGAAATACATTGCTGGTACAACTATTAAAATATGATATAATTTTTGTCGTCACTTATGTAATTCTCCTAAGCATTTTCGTCCAACAGACAAAATTGACATGAATTTAAAATGCACATGGTTTCCATTGCAATGATTTTAAGCCTGAAATTTGCGGGTTTTCTTTCCTGAAATCCATCTTGTCTTGGCTTGCTACAAAACCAAACGCTAGGGGTTTGCTTGGTCAAAATAAAATATACTAAGCATATCACGTGGTGCATGTTAGACTTAGTATCAGGAATAAGTGGTTAATACTTGTTATTTTCTAACCCAACCGAAGCTCAACAAATTTGCGAATGCCTTGAATCATCTACTAGAATTTGTGTTCCCTAAAATAGCCAAACAGAATGCGTGTTCCACAACATTGACATCTTCCAGGGGCCGCGAGCAAGGTGAATTTTGCTGGTGCGTTAGTGAATTCATTTTTAACGGATTCCAACTGGGGGATTGCCAGAAGTGTTTTTCACTATGTATATGTATTTGCTCAAGCTACCAGTCTGCGTAAAGAATGATGTTGAGTTCTATTCTTGCACTATATGACTCACGAGAAAATTGCAGTCTTAGCTCAAATCAGTTGCTATTTGGCCGATTTGACGCCGCCATCTTGAATGAGGATAATCATAATAATGTTGTATCAAAATACAGTGAATAATGCAATCTGACGTTAACACTGCACATCGCCCTGTATGTGACGTCGAGCAATAGGCTGTGTTCACGTCCCCCTGCACCCTTTGAAGTTTTGTCATAATGATCACAAATTATTATAACATGAGATCAATAATGTTTTAAACGCTTCGAATTTCATCGTAGTTTATAAAGATATATCGTTGAGATATGCAATTTATATTGATGTCAAAATGAGCAATATTTCATCATTAATGTTCTCAGGATTCATGCAGGTTGGAAAAGTGTTTCTAATTAATCTATTCCTGATGGCTTGATCCATTGTCATTGTCTTAATAAAGTATGCGTCATATATTTTCAAACGATGACGAAAATCCCGGTAGCATACTTTTAATTACAAATTATATTGTATTCTGTATATTGATTTAGCTGGAATATGTCAGCGTGTATTGTTTACGAACAACATATATTTATATCGGCATTTGGATATAATTAAAAACTTCCAATTGTACTTTTTAGAATGATAGTTTCAAATTTATAATGGTATCTATGATATTGAATATGTATGGCATCAAAAAAGGATAACTTTATTCGTTTGGATCGAAGATGCATTTTTCAATCGATATCTTCATCTTCATCGAGCTTGTACAAAATACGGCACCACTGCTATTGTGTTATTATTATTATTATTATTATTATTATTATTATTATTATTGTTGTTGTTGTTGTTGTTGTTGTTGTTATTGTTGTTGCTGTTGCTGTTGTTACAATATATGTTTATTTTATTATTATTGTAATCAGCTGTTATTGTTGTTATACCAACGTGCATTTAGCAAGATATTAAGAAGAAAACGACTGCAAGGTATCTTGATAATGAACGATATGTGCAGTAGAGTGAATGATAATCAACATCATTATGTCCTCGATTTCGATAAACGTTTGAAATTTAGCAGACAATTCATTAAAGCTTGCTTTCTTCAAGAAGACAGTTGTAACCATTCAGGGTGTTCTGCGACGCGTTGACCACCATTTGTAAAACGGGTTCGTAAACGTTTTGAGACCATTGATGATGTTATTTTTTACATTTTCACACGCAGACTGCTACTCGTAGATGCGGCCTCCCTAACATGCCTATCAAAATCATTTGTCCCCTACATCCGATTTAAGGTAGAATTATTCGCGTCGGGAACAGATATTCGGACTCTTTTAATATCGCACAAGGGCTGAGCCCACAAATTTTGCTTAGCTGTGTAATTTCAATAAAATGACAGTTCGCTATTCGCAGTAGATGGGTTTTCGATGAAGACGAAATTTATAACAACTTTAGCTAAGAATATAATATCGTCATAAGATGCATGTAGCAGTAGTTATATTTATTATAGTGACTTATGACATCACTAATAAAAAAAAGTAATTATAAGTCATACATTATGAGAGGTCATCCAGCCCAACGGGCTTACAAGTCACTATAAAGCAAAATTAAGCATCATAGAGGGTCTCAGGACGAAGACAGTAATGAACAAGAGTTGAAACTAATAAATAATGTAAATCAACATCTCATTCGTGACAAACTTAGGAAAGAAATATTTGCAGCATACACTGCGTCAACTAATTGAATAAAGTGAATAAAGTGTTGAATAAAGTGTCTTTTCTGAAACGCTTTCTTGATATATTTTACCGTTAATCTGGTATTATTCAACATAAGATAACATAATGTTTGCATATCATCAAAAGAGGAAAAACCCTGATTTGTTAACTCAACCTCGTGATACAAGTGTTGACGATAATCATTATACATAGGACAGTGAAACATAAAATGCATGACTCATTAAGTCCTACGGTAATACAAATGATAGTTTGTTTAACTCTCTCTCTTTTTCCACGAATAAAGTATAGTTCGCAACAAACATAATAATGTTATAAACGTGAGAATGATCCTTTGTGAGTTTCCTACTCAAAATAATGTAACATTTTTATTATCTTCCATTTTAGTTACACCTATTGACGATTGTATAAACGATAATACCTCCTGTAATGGTATATCTGAGTGCAATGATGCAAAGGACGAGCAGAGATGTGGTAAGTTTTTTCACACAATCTTGTCAACGGCTGACAACTAGTGACAAAAATGACACTCAATGGAACTAGGACTATATATATAATGTGAGACAATTTGGCCGTGTCTGTCCATGAGTGAACAAGTCATCGTTGATGACACAGTCCCCGCTTGTCCATTTTGTTATAATCTTTGGTGTCTAGGTAGCTGTGGTCTAGGTTGCTGTGGAATGACATTGATGCAACGGGTGCATCAGGCCTGTGACTTGCATAGTAAAGTAATCTGAGGAACGTTCAATAAAATTGACACATCTCTGCTGGTAATGACCATTGAAGGAACTTTTGATTACATCACACATAAAGATGCCCTCACTGCCTCTAGTGTCATGATGGCACATACTATACACATGGTTTGGTGGAATTGTAGAAATGGTATGGGATCGGGTATGTTGTTGTGATCAGCCATTTCGGATCCTATAATGAAACAAATTAATGTGCACAAGAATGCAGCCATATCACGTTTAAACAAAATCAGTCCATCAAAGGACAGTGACCTATGTTTATGTTTCAAATACATAAAAAATCACACCAAAATTGAAATCAAATGGCTGTCTATTGACCATATGGATCATAGCACAAAATTAGTAGACATGCATATGTATGCCATACTACTTTATCTTTGTACCAAGTCTCGACAACATTGGATAATTTGCATATAATTAAGCCTCAAAGACATGAAGAACTCGAAAAATGCCCATCTGGCAGTGATATTGGGGAAAATGACAATCTGGCAGCCATATTGGAACATGTCACAAAGTACATTGACATGTATATGTATGCCATAGTGCATGATCTTTGTGCCAAGTTTGGACAGAATCGGTGTAATGACCTTTGAATTAAGCTTCAAAGACATGCAAAAATCCAACACAATAGCAGTTCTGCAGCCATATTGGCTCCTATCGCAAGGTTAATTGATACATGCATATGTATGCCATAGTGCTAACCCTTTGTGCCATGTTTGAACAAAATCGGTTCAAGGATTTTTGAGTTATGGTTCAAAGACATGAAAAAATCGCAACAAAATGGCCGCCTCACGCCCATATTGGATCGTATCACAATATAATGCGACATGCATATATAGGCCATAGTGTTATGCCTTTGTGCCAAGTTTGAACAGAATCGGTTCAAGGATGTTTGAGTTAATGGTTCAAAGACACGAAAAATCGCAAACAAAATGGCCGTCTCACGCCCATTTTGGATTGTATCGCGAAAAAAATTGACTTGCATATGTAGGCCATAGTGTTATGCCTTTGTGCCAAGTTTGAACAGAATCGGTTCAAGGATGTTTGAGTTATGGTTCAAAGGCACGACAAATCGCGAACAAAATGGCCGCCTCACTCCCATATTGAATTTTATCGCAATATAATTCGACATGCATATATAGGCTATCGTGTTATGCCTTTGTGCCAAGTTTGAACAGAATCGGTTCAAGGATGTTTGAGTTCAAAGACTTGAAAAATCGCAAAAAAATGGCCACCTTTCGGCCATATTGGATCGTATCGCAAAATAATTTGATGTGCATCTGTAGGGCATAGTGTTATGCCTTTGTGCCAAGTTTGAACAGAATCGGTTCAAGGATGTTTGAGTTATGGTTCAAAGGCACGACAAATCGCAAACAAAATGGCCGCCTCACACCCATATTGAATTGTATCGCAATATAATTCGACATGCATATGTAGGCTATAGTGTTATGCCTTTGTACCAAGTTTGAACAGAATCGGTTCAAGGATGTTTGAGTTCAAAGACATGAAAAATCGCAAAAATATGGCCACCTTTCGGCCATATTGGATCGTATTACAAAATAATTTGATGTGCATCTGTAGGTCATAGTGCTATGCCTTTGTGCTAAGTTTGAACAGAATCGGTTCAAGGATGTTTGAGTTATGGTTCAAAGACACGAAAAATCGCAAACAAAATGGCCGCCTCACGCCCATATTGGATTGTATCGCAAAATAATTCGACATGCATATGTATGCCATAGTGTTATGCCTTTGTGCCAAGTTTGAACAGAATCGGTTCAAGGATGTTTGAGTTATGGTTCAAAGACATGAAAAATCGCAAAAATATGGCCACCTTTCTGCCATATTGAATCGTATCGCAAAATAAATCGATGTGCATCTGTTGGTCATAGTGCTATGCCTCTGTGCGAAGTTTGAACAAAATTGGTTCAGCAGTGTCTGAGAAACGACTCCGGACGGACGCACGGACAGACGCACGGACGGACGGGACCCAATCTATAAGTCTCCGCCAGACTTCGTCCGCGGGGACTTAAAATACAGGCAAATCTGTCCAGACGGCGCTGACTGATACTTATTCGAGTAACGTACACACTGCCAAAAACGGAACTGTCAGTGAGCAAATCAACGATTTGGGTAAACGACCCATGCGTCACACATTGTAGCTAAGAAGTCCAACTCGCGCACGTTTTTAGTGCATTATATTAAAGCAGTACTACCTTGAAATATTTAGCGTCAGTTTTGTGAATTTAGAATGCGTTGGGAATAGCAGATCGAGTTACAAAAATGGCAAGAACTTATACTATTAAACGGGGTTTACAAGCAGTTTGTATATAGTACTTACACAACAAACAGAAGAGTAATTCACGGACTATTGTACTTGTCGAATGCTAGACTAGCATATGTACTTTTGTGTCTACGGTTACAACATAGGGTTATCAAACTACACATTTCTAAACTTAAGAAATAGAAGTTTCATGTGCAATTAACTTTTATGACCAGAATGTCAGTATAAGTCAACTCCCATAAAGAAGATATAAAATCAATCCCTTAAGGAAAGATCTACAGATCTAAAAAAGGTAAAGGAAACTGGTGATCTCTAAATGTACATATATTTAGATTAGATTGTTAGGGAAAAAAGTACCGATACACTAACGAAAACGGAGTCAGCGTGTCTTTGTTGTACTGCGCAACAAAATAAACGCAGCCACTGACCATGAGGGAAAATGCCAAGAGGATTTGACCGGTTAAGAAGGGCTTGACTACGCAGTTTCTGCGTAGTGAAGCGTCATTACGTATTCATGGTGACCCCTGGCCACCTGTCAATATCTTTGGGGGCTTTTGTCTTTTGGCCTGCTTTGCATATGCGTCGTTGGACACGACCTGCCAATCACCCAGGTAGTCAATTAAACTATTAATTGACTGTTTACCGACACAATTAACACTATCCAGCAGTATCAGATATATTTTAATCGCGTGGCCCGGGTGGGCACAACGTAGGAACGCGTGTATTTCTATGTGTACGTTTCACTTGTGGCGTTGTTTGTACCATCGTGCGTTTGAAGTCCTTGTTTCACCTACAGCATTAAAATAAATTTTCACAAGCACAAACTAAGGAAAGAATCTACACCGCGACTGATGAGAAACAACACCCGGGTTTCGAAACGCAAGCGTGAAAGGGCGACTCTATCAACTTTTTTAACAACATAGGTCCGGCTGCGTCTCGCCATAAGCTTTCCCCACACAAACAAAACATTACCGTACACACTAATCCACACTTCTCTACAAATATCCAAAGCGAAACAAACATTTTTGTTAATACACACAATCGAATAAGAATGTAGGAACACATTTTCGAAACGAACCAAACACAAACTCGACACAAAAACATTTAGGATAGTTAGGTGGGGAGCCTCTTTCACATTTTTTACATCTCGCTATACTACGGCAACCGAGGAGGCTCATGAAATCACTTTTCATACTTGTATTTCAACTTTGATTTTGACTTTGGATTTCCTTTGCATTTTCATTTTCATTTTCTTTTCGAGTTTCGTTTTTAATTTGATTTGTTGTCTCGAATTAAAACTGACTTTCGATTCACTTTACATTTTGATTTTCGTTTTAAAGTTAGAATCATACTCATTCTTGAAAATGAAATTAATTTTCATTTAGATTATAATTTTGCTTCTAATTTTATCTCTTAAATGAAAATTAAATGTAGATTTTCTTTACGTTTTTATTTCTCATTTTCATTCTTAAATATGAAATTAATTTTCATTGAGATTTTGAGTTTGTTTTTAATTTTCTCTCTCGAATGAAAATTGAATTCAGATTTCCTTTACATTTTGATTTTCGTTTCAAAGTTAGAATCATATTCATTCTTGAAAATGAAATTAATTTTAATTTCCATTTTGTTTTTGCTTTTGATTTTATCTCTTGAATGGAAATTGAATTTAGATTTCCTTTACGTTTTTATTTGTCATTTTCATTCCTAAATATGAAATTAATTTTATTTCGATTTTGATTTTGCTGTTGCTTTTATCTCTTGAATGAAAATTGAATTTATATTTCCCTTATGTTTTCATTTTCATTTTCATTTTGAGTTTGGTTTTGATTTTGATTTGTTGCCTCGAATGAAAACTGATTTTCGATTCACTTTACATCTTGATTTTCTTTTTAAAGTTAGAATCATATTCATTCTTGAAAATGAAATTAATTTTCATTTCCATTGTGATTTTGCTTTTGATTTTATCTCTTGAATGAAAATTGACTTTAGATTTCCGTTGCATTTTGATATTCGTTTTAAAGTAAGAATCATTTTTATAATTGAAAATGAAATTAGTTTTTATTTCGAGTTTGATTTTGCTTTTGATTTTGTCTCTCGAATGAAAATTTACTTTAGATTTTCTTTACATTTTGATTTTTGTTGGTCAGTAAGAATCACTTTCATTCTTAAAAATACAATTAATTGTCATTTCGAATTTGATTTTGACTTTGATTTTTCTTCTCTGATGAAAGTTGACTTTCAATTTCCATTTCATTTTGATTTTTCACTTTCATTCTTGAAAATGAAATTTATTTTCATTTCGAGTTTGATTTTGATTTTGATTTTGTCTCTCAATTGAAAACTGAATTTGGGATTTCCTTAACGTTTGATTTTCTTTTTAAAGATAGAATCATTTTCATTCTGCAAAATTAGATTCATTTTTATTATTAGTTTTATTTCAATTTTGTTTTTTCCTCGAAATTAAATTTCGCTTTATATTTCTGTTTGGTTTTGATTTTATGTTGCTAAATGAAATGCATTTCTGATTTAGTTACTATTATTTTGTACGCTAAATTCAAAGAGTAAACTTCGTTCTGACTTACATAATTTTGATTAATAAAAGTTCAAATAATTTTTTACTCTAATTTTGATCTTTACTGAGATTTTAACTTTGATCTATTCTGAATTGATTTTGATGTTTGTTTCAAAAATTTTAGCCCTTTTTCCCGACCCCTAAGGTCGCTAAAACCCCGGGAGGAGTACTCTTCATATTTTACTACGGGGGAATGCCTCTCAAGTCGAAAACGTCTAGCCATGTATATTCCCATATTATAACCCGTCATCAGGAATTTGATCGACAAATTTGTTGGTTTTAACTTTTATTCTGTTGCGTGTGAAAGTTTTCCTACAGTATGGGACATTTGCTTTATGATCGACCAATACTTTGGGTTTCTTCCAATAAAAAACCGACCGTGAAAAAGTGACCCATTCGGGCGGCACATATGGTCCACTTATTGATAGGAGTAAGACCCCGGGCAGTAAAACTGCAGAGGTCATGGCCAAAAGTAGCCGATTTTCACATATTATGAGTCCTTTTCTGCTGCAATTTTCTCAATATGAATGTATATACAGCTCTGTTCTTATTTTGAAATAAAATTTTTGCTTTCATTTTAAAAATGATTTTCATTTTGATTTAGATTTCGATTTGCAACTCAAAATCGTTTTTGTTTTACTTTTGATTTTCATTTTTCAACCTTTGACTCTTAACCTTTAACTGTTAACCTTTCGATTGTCACATGATGTCTTTGGACCAATCAAAAGTGTTACGTATCTATGTACGTGTAAACAAATTTAGGTACCAATTGGTGCACTTGTATATGGCTGCGCGGACGACCCTGCCGATCCCGACCCTCAGAAAGACGTAAAGACACATGAACGTGATTTCATGATTATTAGTAGCTCTGCGTGGCAAGGCTGTGTGTTACCGTCGTTATACGGCCTCTCACCACAGGCCGTATAGGCCTACGCCGGTAACACACAGCCCTGCCACGCAGAGCTAGATTATTACCTGCTCATTTGTGACCTGCTAATCTTGTCCGTGATTTTAAGATGCAGTATTAAAGGTGACGTGAATTAAGCATAAAAGCGCGAATTCAGTTGGGCTTGGCGGGGTTTTGGCGACAGCCAACTCTATTTTGTGTGGCACATTCAATGGTTGCGTGTGGTTCGTTACACCGCGGCTGCCTATTGTGTATCCGTTAGAAACAAATTGCTTACGAAACTGGGGCAAAGACTAGTGGCCTCCGGGCCCGCCTCCGGGTATCGAACCACACACAACTGTGGCATGTTCGACACCGTTCAATTTGCTCACAAGCCTGAAGAAGTGTCAATTGGGTGAGTAGAGAGGTACGTTGGCCGAAAGCAGTGTTCAGTTGTACAGTACGTAGCGCCAGAATCCGGTCCTGCTCCTAAGAGGGCCATTGCGCTGGCCGGGCGCATTGTACGTACCGGGTACATGTCACTTCAAGGCTGTACCGATTAAAAGCTTGCTTTCGGCCAACGTACCTCTCTACTCACTGTGTTGACGGAAAATTAATTTCATTTTCAAGAATGGACATGAAAAATCTAAATGTAAAAAAAATCTAAATTTTCATTCGAGAGATAAAATCAAAAAACAAATTCAAACTCGAAGCGAAAATTAATTTCATTTTTAAGAATTAAAAACGTAAAGGAAAGCTTAAGTCAATTTTAATTCGAGAGATAATCAAAAGCAAAATCAAACTCGAAATGAAAATTAATTTCATATTTAAGAATGGAAATGAAAAACCAATTGTAAAGGAAATCTAAAGTCAAGTTTCATTCGAGAGATAAACTAAAAACCAAAATCAAACTTATTTGTAAATGAATTCCATTTTCAAGAATGAAATTGATTCTTACTTTAAAACAAATATCAGAACGTCAAGGAAATCTAAAGTCACTCTTTTATTCGAGAGATAAAATCAAAAGTAAAATTAAAACGCGAAATGAAAAATATTCTTACTTTAAAAACGAAAATCAAAACGTAAAGGAAATCTAAAGTCAATTTTTCATTCGAGAGATAAATAAAAAACAAACTCAAAATCTCAATGGAAATTAATTTCATACTTAACAATAAAAATGAGAAATAAAAACGTAAAGGAAATCTAAATTCAATTTTCATTCAAGAGATAAAATCAAAAGCAAAATTAAAATCAAAATGAAAATTAATTTCATATTCAAGAATGAATATGATTCTAACTTTAAAACGAAAATCAAAACGTAAAGTGAATCTAAAGACAATTTTCATTCGAGAGAACAAATCAAAATCAATACCAAAGTCAATATGAAAATGAAAATGAAAACGTAAATAAAATCTAAATTCAATTTTCATTCAAGAGATAAAATCAGAAGCAATCTAAATTCAATTTACATTCAAGAGATAAAATCAGAAGCAAAATCAAAATCGAAATGAAAATTAATTTTATTTTCAAGAATGAATATGATTCTAACTTTAAAACGAAAATCAAAATGTAAAGTGAATCGAAAGTCAATTTTCATTCGAGAGAACAAATCAAAATCAAAACCAAACTCGAAATGAAAATGAAAATGGAAAGGAAATCCAAAGTCAAAATCAAGGTTGAAATTCAAGTATGAAAAGTGATTTCATGAGCCTCCTCGGTTGCCGTAGTATACTGTCTATGATTCTAAAAATAAAGTCATCTGCCACTTTTTCTGTATACGCGGTTTGGCAAAACTCATCTCTTCAATCGAAAGTCGGGTGATTTCATGGTTCTTTGGGTCACTTAAGTGTACGTCGAGCTTAAGGAATGTGGTTACATTCGCGATGTTTTATTCGAAATTATTTATTTCTTCTAGGGCAAATGCACGTAATTCATGCTGTTCGAAATACTGGCCGCTCATAAACAAGACAATAAACTCAATATCTGTGCATCTTTACTTTTATTGTCAAAGTACCACCGACACCCACAAAAAACCAAATGGTTCAGTCCAGGTATTTGCAAATCTGCCATCCGACTGGTCAACAGGAAATCAACCATCGGTGTCTTTTGGCACGCGTATACGCCAGTCACCTAGGCGACGGTAATGCGCACCACTTATCACCATCGGGAAGCTACTCCTCCCCCTATACCACTGGCGATCCCACCCTCAAGGCACTGCGTTATTCAACCAAGCATTGTTATTGTAATTTCCTGCATAAAATTAACAGCGAGGTCAACAGGTCAAATCCTCTTGGGATTTTCTGGCATGACGTTATTTTCGGACAGAACACCAAAACTACCGTCATCAAAGGTACACCGCCTATTCAATCGACACCACAAATCAAACAAAAGATTCAATTTGTATTCTTATCGTTAAAAAAAGTTCCTCATGACGAGTTGAGGAAAAACCAAAATACTGTAAATTTGTACAGAAAGAGCTTGAACGCCCCGGGGCGCGCTTCACGTTTCCTGCGTCTGCATCTACACATTCTTCCTTTGCCAATCGAGATGGTAGCTTCAGTGAAACTGGGATAGTATGAACAGAACAAACACGGCTTCAAGCAGTTCAATATAGATTGCTGCCATCGAAATGCCAGTATTATACACCTTATTTATATTTGACCGTTTGACCGACACCTTTACCCCTCCCCGCGACTATCCGTACTACTGAGGCCTATAGTGTGTTTTTCCATTAACGCTATCCGTTTTTAGCGACAGTTCTCAGTTCTTCCTAGAGACGGAAACCCCTTGCTTCAGTGAGTTGGATAAAATCGTTGATAATATTGAAATTTTAGATTTTTTTCATTTTTTGGGGTTCAAGACATGGATATATTTGTCTTACATAAGCTTATCCATGACGAAATCAACATGTTAAAAAACGTAAGTCCTGGTAAGGACGGCCAGCACGCCTTTTCAATAGAAAATGATTTTATGACATTTGCTATATATTGTCTGTGTGTTGTGTCTGTAAAAACGTCAGTGGCAACGTTTATTTTGTCGCGCGGCACAACAGAGATTTTCGCTGTAATACTCATGCCGTACTCAGCGCGGGCTGTCGTCGACTGAGACACTCTAGAGACTATCATCTACAAGCGGAAAGTTGCGCCTGGCTCGCAACAATGCTTACTGCCAGCGTATACATTACTATTTCGGAGATTTTATCGTACTGATACTTTAAATAAAACTTTGAATGATTGACTATATTTATTTACAAGTTATTTAGAAATTGAAATTCGCTGCACTGTTTATCTCACCACTTCACAGATAAAAGCCAGCTAAAATGAAAGAAAAGTTGGGCCTAATATTAGTTAACAAATGCTGTGCCGCAGCCGCCAAAATCGTTGTCCAGTCAGTCATGAGCCTTGTACGCTCTAACGCGTAAACATTTACATTGTAAATGAAGTTCTGCCGAGCAAACAAACTTTGAAATGATCACTAATACATGTGTTTTCAGTATAAATGTCGGCCTTGCTCCAAATCAAAATCATACAGCAAAACAATCGCTGGTTTTGGAAGTGCAAGTTCTAGTTTGTTTCTGGTTGAGGTCCGGCTTACGAGGCGCCAAATGTAAAAAACATAATTTACACAATCAAGCTTTTTTAGAGATAGAAAAGGTGGAATATATATATATATATATATATATATATATATATATATATATATATATATATATATATATATATATATATATATATATATATATATATATATATATATATATATATATATATATATATATATATATATATATGTGTGTGTGTGTGTGTGTGTGTGTTTGAGCGTGTGTACACACACACATACAGATAGATTGCCCCACACATATGTTCGCGTATGCATACATATACATAAATACATATAGAAAAAAAACACGCGCACGCATATAGCGTATTTATTCATACATGTAGAATACATACATACACGCATACATAATAAGTACGCACATACATACATACACACATAGATACATATATACATAGATACATACATGCATACATACATACATACATGTACATACATACATACATACATACATACATACATACATACATACATACATACATACATACATACATACATACATGCAGACAGAATACTGACTTACGCATGTACACACATACATTCCCACAAACATACATTTACACACACTACTTACCTACCTACCTACCTACCTACCTACCTACCTACATACATACATACATACATACATACATACATACATTCATACATACATACATGCATGCATACATACATACATTCATACATACATACATGCATACACACACACATAAATACATACATACATGATCAGACATTCAAATTCACAAGTCAATCGGAGACACTCAGCCGACAGAGAATATGAGATTCATTGAACATGGCATCCCTTACCGAACCTGCAGACCTGAGTAAAGGCTGGTGCAGATCTTCGCAGCTCGGCTGTAGCAGATTACTTGCAGATGTCTGCAAGTTGTCTGATTTTGTGCATACATAATTAGCTTTGAGCTGCAAATGGCAGCTCATGGGGCATGGTATATTGACTTGTGAATTTGAATGTCTGATCATGTATGTACATGTATGTATGTATGTATGTATGTATGTATGTATGTATGTATGTATGTATGTATGTATGTATGTATGTATGTATGTATGTATGTATGTATGTAATATGTAGGTGGGTAGGTGGGTAGGTAGGTAGGTAGGTAGGTAGGTAGGTAGCAACTCAAATGCAGCTCATGACTTATGACCTGCAGACATACAACAGCTCATAGCAGACAACTTTCAGCCCATGACTTTTGACCTGTAGACATACAACAGCTCATAGTAGACCACTTGCAGACATATAACAGCTCAAAATGGACATTGTTCATTCACCATTATTATACTACATGTAATGGGTCACACTTTATTTGTACACACAAAAATCATTCCAACTTTTCCCCACACAGAAACTGGGCAGTTTGGATTATTCATACCTATCTTAATCCTACTGTTCGTAATGTTTATGTCGTAAACACATCTACCGCACATTTTAACACCTTTCCCAGGTTCTTGAACCCTGTTGGTCAAAATTGGCTGTTCTTGCCTTTTTGATCACCCCTCTTAAAATGCTTGGATAGTTGACTTGGAAAACAATTAAAATTAAAAGTTTCAGTAGCAATTAAGCCAAACACCGGAAAACACAGAAAACATGCATGGCTCATTACGCGTTCTCAGTAGGTGAAAAAGTTGAGGCCCTCGATGACTGTTACTGGTGGACAAAGGGCGCAGTGAATGGCCAAACACACAAAATCAAACACAAACACCAATAGCCAAACACACAAAATCAAACACAAACACAGAGAACGAAAAAATAGTGTAGGTGATGTGTGCAGCCGCTTTCCCTTTATTACATTCCTAATCTTCATTGGAACTGAACACGAACTCCACGAATTCATTACACTAAGGCCAGAGAAAAAAAAATCTTGTTCATCGGATTTTTTGGACCAAGTTCCAGGAGCGGCGAGCGAATTTTTTTTTTTTTATTTTTTTTTAGGCCGAAGGTAAATGCGGTTCTCTGGCATTTTTGCACAGATGCAGACAAGGCAAGATAATTGTTTCCCTTTTTACCAGAAATATCTCAGACAAGGAACACTGATACTGGTAACTGAATTCAAGACTATATTTCCCCAACAATAACACAGGCCATTACATTCACAGTTAGAGTTTGCACAACATATTCTGAATATTTCAACATTCTCTCAGAATATAACTGAAATGTACAGCAAATCACTGAAATCCGACAATTCAATATTGTCCTTCAATATTGTCCTGGTGGAACCTAGCATCTGAGTTTTTTCATTTTACTTTGGCCCCATGTTTTGACCTCTTTACCACTGTCTGCACTGTCTCTACACAGTTTACACAATGGTCTAACAACACTGTACTGTGATCGGAGTGAAGTTATATAGTCATCATTCAGATCGTACTTTAACATCGACGCAACAATGTGTTTTGTCATTGCCGTAATTTTTTATACTTTCGATGCAATTTTCATTCAATCGGATGCACCGTCCATCTGCTGTCACAATCTTGTTGAACAAATCGCCGAAGGTAATATCAGGACAAACACTGAATAGCGTCTTTAGAACTAACTGTTGGCCATCACCACGTCGAATGTTGGCGATCAAATTAATACTCATGATGTGACATGTACTAACCTAACCAAATCGACCCACTTTGCGCCGTGATTCGCCAAATTCAGACGTCACAACAACATGTTGGCGGTCAACTAAGTCCGTAAAAACATGTAGGAAGTCTCATTAAAAATCCCGTGCCCACGAAAACCCGACAAAGTGTAGGGCGCCACCAGCGGCAGTACTAAACATATTTGTAATGCGGAAGTAAGAATTTGCCGCGATCAAAAAAAAAAAATTTCCAAATATGCCAAAGTAGAAGCGGCGATTCCGATGAACAATTTATTTTTTCTTCCTGGCCTAATCAACAAAATGCATCCCACTTTCAAATTTTCATATGAAAGTCCCTCACACGAAATAACATATCTTGACCTAGTCATTTACAAAGGTCAACGATACAACAAGGAAAACATACTAGACACCAGAACACACACAAAACCAACAGATACATTCCAGTTCCTACATAGAAAATCATGTCATCCAAAATCAACCTTCAAGGGCCTAATCAAAGGCGAAACATTAAGGTACATGAGGACATGTAACAATGAAGAAGACTTCAACAACAAAGTCAAAACATTTAATGAAAAGCTATTACTGCGAGAATATCCACAACAAGAAATATCAAACATCAATGCGGAAACAAATTACGCTAAACGAAGAACACATTTAAATCACAAACAAACGCACAACAACAAATAAATTGATATTTGCTACCAAATATAGTCCACACATCAAAACAAAAGACATCAAACAAGCACTCCTGAAGAACTGGGAAGAAATAGAAAAAGACCAAACACTAAATAATTTATTCACGATGAAACCGATCATCGCTTACAAAAGAAATACAAACATTGGCGACACACTCATAAATGCACAAGTACACAATCTTAGAGAAACGACCGAACAAAATGCAACACAACAAACGGACCCAAACATAAGTATTCTAGCCTCCTTGCTAGACGAACAAAACACTGACAATAATTAAACCACGAACAGTGAAACACAAATCTAAGGAGAGCAATCTCCAAAGAAAAGCGACTGAGGAAGAAACCACACACTGGTTTCGAAACGTAGCGTCAAAGGATCACCCTGTCATTCGACAGCCAGATTACGGCTACGTCTCGCCATGGCTTATATCTACACCAATAGCCAAACACACAAAATCAAACACGAACACAGAGAACGAAAAAATAGTGTAGGTGATGTGTGCAGCCGCTTTCCCTTTATTACAATTCAGTTAAGGCTACCCTCGGCTTTTCCAGTAACCGCGAGTTACTGGTAGTGGTAGCCTGCGGTAACTTATGCACACAAAAACGATCACGGACGTACCATGCACGTACAAATACCACGATAGTAAGCTTACGATGTTGTGTGGGCCGCTGTGTGCATGTTTCATTCACAGCGTTACCTACGAACATATCACTGCACACGGGCACGAGCTTTAATAGGCGTCTTCAAATTGTCCCTTTCCAATGAACTTTATTGTTGTATTTGTAGTGACATGTGTGGAACCAACTAATTTGTCATGCTTTAGAAAGAGTAAGTGACATGTGTGGAACCAACAAATTTGTCCGCATGCTTTGTAAGGCCAAAAAAAAAAAGAAATGTTTCTGGTCAGCGCGCGCGTCACTTGGACAACAGCGCGTCACCCTTTTTTTCCTGTTTTGTGGCCGGCGACCGCGGCAAGCTACGTACTGCTTCAGCAGCCAGCTATAAATCAAGTTTAAGAGTCACTCGACACTGGTGGCGGGCTTCATACATCTACCTCATGCATGTACCTCTTTCTCCAAATATTTACCCACAAGTCAACGTCCATATATTAGTATCCACACACATTGCGAAAGGATGCTTGGGAAGGATATTTTAAGGTATAAGGTCCACCCAGCATGGCCGTCTTCTCAGTAATCCGTCAACAAGGAGCACGTACGTTACTATTGACATGTTAATCTCAGTTCAAATTACGTTCGGGTCAAAGATCCTAAGACCCTTTGGCCTTGTCGATGTATCCGCAGAGACGACGTTACTAAGACTCTTCCATGATTTGAGCAGGGGTGTTTTGAATACTGGCGATAGATTTGTCCTGGAGCCGGAATATTCTGATTTTCCCGTAGAGAGTAGCGTGAGTACTTCAATGATGGGCAACTTTCAGTCAATACCAATGTCAGTGACAATTTCAGCACTCGTCGAGTTTGGAAAATATGTCACATTTAATTTAACTGGTGGTGAGCTGCAGAAAGAGTCGAGACAAGTACCAGTGCAGAATGCCTTTCAGTTGTTGATGGGCGGTGCAAGAAAAAAAACGTGGCCGAAACAGCGACAGCTTGACAGACCTAACGCTCGTTACAAGCTGCACAATGACATTGTACAGTGGCTGCAAGGGCAGAATCTAGGATGGGACTACGGCAGCAGATCTCTTGGTGACCAATTTGTGAACGTTTTAGGGGATGCTCTGTGGCTTATTGACCCTCATCGCTCAAAATTATCCTTACAACAGTGTGTGATTCCAGAGTTTTATGACATATTCCAAGGCTACAACTGTCCATCAGTCCACAAACATGTGTGTAAACCACTGAAGGCAGACGAACTACAAAATTCATCACAACTTTTGTTCAACATTCTTGAACAGGTATGTTTCATGTAATTTTGTCCTGCTGTCAGTGTTAAAACTATTGAACGGGTATGAAGTGTTTATTAAAAAAATACTGGAAGAAAATAATCTGTGGTGCCACTTTGAATACATATTATTTTGAAATACCACAATGTATATGTATACTGTGTGTATGTATGTAGGTATGTATGTATGCATGCATGTGTATATATGTATGTAGGTATGTGTGTATGTATGTATGTATGTATGTATGTATGTATGTATGTATGTATGTATGTATGTATGTATGCATGGTGTGTGTGTGTGTAAGGAGGAAGTCTGAGAAAAAAAATATTCACAATGTATTTCGTCTGAGTATCTCTCACTTTAAATGTATTGCAAATTTCTCATTCAGTCTTGGATCTGTAAAAAGGAATGGTCAGTCATCAGAGAAGCTACTGAATCCCTTGCATCAGTCTTCAATAAATATGCATCTTATCTGAAGAAGCAACTAGACATGACAACTACCCATCATAAATCTCAACAACTGGTAAGGTATGTTTTCTATTTATTATTTAAACTTCATGAAAGGAACTTTATATGCATAGCAAAACCAATTGTATTTCAAGGAAATCACTGAAATTATATTTAACTCAAAGCATCCTCCTCATATCACATGATGAAGCCATGATTTTTAAAAGTAATGATTTGAAAAATTTCTTGGAGTAAATGTACATATATCATGTTGCAATTCCAGGACTGTCCTGTACCGGTATTTGTAAATCAAAGTATACACTGCTACTATTGTTTTTCTGTTCTATTCCATGCAGGTCAGACAGTTGGAAGATAGCATTGGTATTTTTAACCTCCCAACATCAACTGCAACCTCACTGAAAACACTGGATCTTGTTGAACCAATCATGACAGCTCTCAATGCCAAGGAAGCTTTCCAGTTCATATGTGTGAATGAAATGTTACCACTTGACAGGAAGAAGCGGTATGAATCTATCAGGACTTTGAAACTCAATTGACTGCCTACTAGAGCAGTGCTTTACACATACTCACCTGGTGGAAATATATCCAATCAGCATTTCATATTCGAAAGAACCTGCAGACACAATGGTCATGTCGAAAAACTGCTCAGCTTACCATTAAAATAGAGAAAGAAGCACCAAAATATCACACACGACAGATAAGGAGAGAGTTTTCTGACAAAGTAAGCACTCTAGCCAAAGTAAAACCAATGCATCTCAGAGAGCTGTATCGTCTTTTGACAAATGATTCTGCTGCCCCCTCCACACAACAGGAAGCAGAAAGAGACCAGAGAGTGCAGATGATGGTTGAACTTGGTGATCCCAAGATTTTCTGTGACTTGCGTACTCATAATCCAGGCCGCCCTCCAATGTATGAGAAATTTTGGGAGGTTACAGCTCAGTACATAAACAATGTGGCAGAGACTGCAGTGCATGAGCGGAGACATGAGTCAGTCACTTACATGGCAGCTGCTATGAGTGTTCGACATCTTCGTGATGAAGTAACCAAAAGGTGCCCTGAAAACACACCTGCTCCATCAAAACAATGGTTGCGCCTCCAATTCTGGCCAAAAAATCCATATACCAGATCAGCTGTACAACATACTGGTAAACTTGAAGTGAAATATATGGTCCAACAGCGGCAACTGCGAAAACCACACATTGACAGCCACTATGCATCGGCCTATTTCCATACTTAAAGAAATGGCCATTAAGTTCAGGGACTATGTTTCCTTTCTGTGTCTTGATGACAAACACAAAGTTAAAGTTGGGGAGCCAGGAGTACCTGTGGCGGCAGTAGAAAGGGGAAAGCAAGTCTTAGTTGGTCTTAACACAAGTTTTGAAGTAGCTGACCATGACTTCACAAAGATGACACTGACGCCTAGTGTTGCATTGATGGTTGATGTTCCAAGATTCATCACTGATAGCTTTTATCGTGGCAGAGTGTTTGTTGGCATCAAGTGCAGCACCTTTGAAGCATCTTCACCCCAGCGACATGCCACTGAACTCAACAAAGTGCTCCGTACACTTGATGATGATGCTCCCATGAAACTGATGTATAGTGATGGTGGGCCTGACCACAGAGTTACATATTCAAGTGTACAACTCTCCTTGATCTCAATGTTCCTTAAGGATGACCTTGATGCTATCATAGCACACCACCAGGCCACTCTTGGAAGAATCCTGCTGAGCGGATTATGTCAATTCTAAACCTCGGCCTTCAGGCAGTTGGTGTAATGCGGAAAGAAATGAGTGATGAGTCTGAAAAGCTCTTGCAGAAGTGTAACTCCATGAAAGATGTGAGGGAAATGGCAAAGAAAAATCCACAGCTGAAGGAAGACATAAAGGATAGTATTCAGCAACCAGTATCATTGATCTCATCTATTGTACAGAACTTGCAACTCAAAGAAGAAAAGTTCAGTGTCTTCACAAGTGCCAGTGATGAAGAAATTGATCAACTGTTGGACCAACTTCACCAAATAGATGACAGCTTATCAATCAAAATGACCAAGAAGCAAGTGCTTCAAAGTGAGAACATGAAGGAATTTTATGACAAGCATGTCATGGAGAGACATTATGTGTTCAGTGTGATGAAATGTTCTGACAGTGACTGTAAGTTACACAAAGCCCCAAGACTGCCAAATGATGTTTTCACTGGACTTCACCATTTGCCAGACCCAGTTCTGGATGACTCTGGTATGCACTATAAACCATTTGCTGAAGTGTACGGTACAGTGACGACTGAGAAAGATAGGCCATCTTTACAGTCAAACACATCTACCACCAAAGGCCATGGTCTTCCATTCAGTCCAAGTGCCCAAACTGCCTGCCGGGTTAAGCGTACAGTGATGTGTCACGAATGTGACAAACCGAGAGTGCTGCATGGCACAAACAAACTTAAACAGCATGAACTTAACCAATTAGATGCTGCAATGGAAGAAGTAGACTTCACATGTGGAACAGATATCCACAATTTCATTCCTGAAGGACAACCAGGTCACATCATCAGCAAAGTCTATGTTCGGCATGATCTGCAATGCACATCTCCAGTTGAGATACCATACTTTTCATCATCTGTGTTTCCTGCAATTTGCAGTCATTGTGGTAGTGGTGAAGATTTACTGTCTGGAGAGAGAGCAGCTGACATATACCCAACATGTACTGATTGCTATGACACCAAACCAAAGCGGCTGAAGAGAAAGAGAAAATTCTTTAGTGCGCGTCATCAGTGACTTCATGAACAGAATACATGTGACTATATTGATAACGCTATAAAACTGACCCTCCTCCCTCCCTTGAGGGGAAAAAAAAAAAAAAAAAAAAAAAATTCGCGTCACCGCACCATTTTATAAAGAAAGGCCTGACCAGAAACATTTCTTTTTTTTTTGGCCTAAAGAGTAATTTTAATTCATTGCTCTTGTGTTGGGGGGTTGTCAACCTGATGTAATCGCAAATCCTCAGATTTCCATCTGATGTAAGTATGTACGTAAACAAGAAAAGTAAACTGATGAATTTTGATAGACGTGGTGGCTATGACCAATTTCAGCCAGATTGGTCACAGCCACCACGTCTAAGTCTGTGTGGGAAAAGTTGTCATGTATTTTTTCTACCTCATGCCCTGCTCAATTCAATCATTCCAACTTTTGGCCATACAAATTTTGACGTGGGCACTATCCGGTTCAGGCCGCGAGAACCGGATAGTGCCCACGTCTATGAATATTCAGCGTGAACGAGGGCGATAAAACTACAAAGACTGCTTCGGATAAGGCTTGCAGGAACGCAAACAAATCATATCCTCTAAGTCCCAAATTCTACACTTGGCTCTTCTAAGTATTTTTCTGCACTCCCACCTGGTCAGTCCACAAGGATTGGATTTTTCGATAGTTGAGAACGGCGACACCAAACGATGAGTCCATTGTCCATTTAGTTGAAACGGATACTAGCAAAAAGTGCATGTTCTGTTGTAAAATACCAAAGTCACCATGTTTGGTCGAAAATGAAAAGAAATGCGTTGCGAAACACGATAATTTCACAGTCCCTCAAACCACGGCCATACATGAACGCGCTCGCGTATGTCCGTACGCTCTAAGCTGACATTGAATGGTATGCATTACACGTCAGCGACGAGTGCTACGCTTGCGATCGTGTCGATCGGTACGACGGTATGACATGAATCAATGGTCCAGTTCAAGTTACTTGAATGACTATATACAAAACTGTTTTGATGTTTTCTGCTCTGTTATGGACAAGGGTCTGGCATTCACAGGTGCAGAACATTTCGGCCAAGGGGACATAACACTAAAACAAAACTGACCAACTTCGCCTTTTGTAAGCGCTAGCGTTCCCGGGACAATGATTCGTTCCGCCCGTACCGGGGCCCGTACCTCGATCCAAGCTTTGTACTTAGCCGGCAGTTAACTGTTTTTATCTTTTATCTAATGTAAGCCTAGTGTAGCCATGTGAGATATATATATGGTCCAATTTCGATATGTTGTAGTCTAATTTTGATATGCTGACTTATTTACTATATCAAATCACAGACAAACAGAAAACTCAACTCACTGCTAACATTGCCAGACAACTCAATTTTCTCAATTCTCTTCCAATAAACCCGAGACAATTTTACTGACAGTATTACACTGTCACAAACTAGTCTGTTATGGTGGACTGTGTATACACTAAAGTTTTCGATTTCATAAACCAGAATTCAGATCTCTCCGTTCAAGAGACGAAGACGGTTTCTCTTACAACTCAACGTACAAGACTCAAATTATGATGATCGTTCTTTCTCGTATGTCGCTGTAGCAAGCAGCCATAGCTCTCGTACGTTGCGACGGAATAATTCTTTTTCCATTGCATGACGGGGTTTTCCCGTTGCAATCCATATTCGTCCGGGAAAACGAGAGCTATGACTGCACAGATGAATAGACTTTCTAGTCATGTTCGGTCAGCATCAAGTACTGAAGTTTTGAAATCTTGACTAATGACCTGCTTCTCTGAGAAAGCATAGTCATGCGACAAGCGCCAGTGAAAATTTTCTTTATGCTTTGTCTGGAAAACTTAGGTGATTTTGCTCAGCTCACTTCTGACGTTGCATTTAGTTGCGTTTAGGACCCAATAAACAAAATGTTACACTTGTTGGGGGTGTCCGTGATAAGTGGAACGGCGTTTCTGTCCAATCACTGGCCATGCTTAGTTTAGGCGTCAAATTTAAAATTCGTTGTTATCAGTGCGTACATATTGACACACACACCCACCAACTCATTAAGCTGGCAAAAGCTCTCGCAGAAATTTGTATGGGAAAAAGTTGTCATGATGCTCACACGTGAGTAAAAAAGATAACACCTGATGTAGGACGAAGAAACACTCATTTATTACTAAAGGACACGGGAAAAAGTTTAAACAAGTGTAAAACCGTAATAAAGCTAGCATAATGTTATATCAAAACTAGTACAAACTAGTCAAGATTACTGTCATGGACAACTGACGTTGGAGAAATTGTGAGATGTTTATCTCAGCATTGCATAATGAATAAAAGTTCTTTGGAGAAGTTGTGAAGAGTTAATCTCAGCATTGTAAAATGGATCAAAGATCTTGTAGTTTATTCAAATATTTCCAGCACTCATCAATTCCAATAAAGGTTATTCTGTTGTATAGAATAAAATATAGGTAACATCTGCATGCTTTGAACAAATAGAAGTAATGAAATTGAGATCCTCTATATGGAAAGGACATCAAACTATACAATAAGCAATACACATTTGTTTTGGCACTTTATGACAAAGAAGAATTGCGAGTGTATAATTAAATGGATACACTTGGCAACCAAATGGACCGCGGGAAATAAAAGAGTAACTTTCTGTAAAATCACTTCACAGCAAACGTGCTCACAAGTTCTGTTTACTCACTGAAACCATGGCATCATCCTCTCTATGGAAAGGACACAAGTTCTGTTTACTCACAGAAACCATGGGATCATCCTCTATATGGAAAGGACATCAAACTATACAACAAGCAATACACATTTGTTTTGGCCTTTAATGAGAAAGAAGAATCTCGAGGGTGTAATTAAATAGATACACTTGGCAAGTGTAACTTTCTGTAAAATCACTTCACAGCAATCGTGTTCACAAGTTCTGTTTACTCACACAAACCATGGGACTTCCATGCTGAAACGACACAGTGCTAGGGCTACGCTGTAAATTTAATCGCTCGCTTTTTTGATGCTTTTATAATGCCAAACTGTGAAGTTTTCCTTCAACGTGAAGCCTTAATACAAGTCACAGACGAATTCTGAAATGATAGAATATTGAGAAAGACAAGTTACTGAAATGTGAAATGATGATTTACAGTGCTATAGTGCGGACAAAAGGTTCGGTTAGCTTTAAAAATCTAGCGAGAATTTACATTAGCGAACTTATCAATAAGCCAGTAGTCATACAAAGGCCTTTCGATGAAAAGAAAGTGAAGCAAGGCAAGCTGGCAAAGACTGAACCATATTACATGGTGATCGAAAGTCGGCAGTTTTATTGATGACCGTTGTGTTGGATTGATCGTGTATTAATTAAGCACCCTATCTTCTTCAACCATACAATCGAAAATTGGCAGTTTTACTGACGACTGCCTTGAACTTGAAGCAACAAGATATCCTCGATGTAACAAATGTAATCTTCAGAAAAGTCTGTACAAACAAGAAACGAAAATGAAGGAGACTGCGGGATATGTCAAAGTAACTTACCTTTGGCGATCGGTATGCGGTTTGTCATGCCGTTTGCGATTGCAGGCAACATCCATGGTTTGACATTTCTCGTAACGGCGAAACCTATTGGTACGTTGAACATGTCGTCAAGTATACTCGTTCGATTTGCTACCATTTTATCAATGTCTGGATACCGTTTTCGGTGAAATTTCATCAAAAGTTTATTATTTATTTATTTATTATTTATTTATTTATTTATTTATTCACAATGAAGGATTACCCATTTACAAGCACAAATCGGAGAGATGACTCAATAAGGTTGTAATCTTCTATGGGGTCCTTTAAACAATTACAGCAAAAATAAAAGTTAAAGTCTATATAAACTGTAAGGACTAAAAAGCGAAGAAGAAACATGACAGTGTAACCCCGAAGCTAGTTCAATACGTGTAGAGTAACTGTTGATGATGCCGCTAACAATTTTACCCGCGTGACCTGGGTCGTTTCGCGAATCTGACCAATCGTGGACAACTTTTCACACGATAAATGAGTCATCGTGCGTGATGCAGCTACCAACAACGCGACACGCGACCGTATCTTTTTCTCGGGGGTCCATGATTTGATGTTCGGACCTGTGCGGAGTAGAAAAAGTAACGGTACTCGGACCTAAAAATAACAAAGGTAAAAAGGAGCACAGCTTTCGAAACATTAACATTCAATGAACAATGATTCTGAGGAAGACACGTTGATATACTAATAGGGCAGTTGTAATACAAACTTCTCATTAACGCACAGGGCTTTCCGGTATTTTCATATTGTGTGCATATATGCTCATAGGGTACGCTGTTACACCGTAAACACGTCCTGGATCAATTTTCTGAGCCGAGATTGCAAAACGGACGCACGCAAATTTATTTTAAAAATGGACTGAACTCATTAAATACCTGAACGTCCTTCACTGTTAGACTCTGCTAAAACGAAAACTCAATTTATGAGCCCATCTATAGCTACCTCTGCTCATGTTTTGCTTTCGAGCTGCCATCGAGCTGTGACAAGCGTAGTGTCAAAAGATTTTACCTCGAATAGTTTTGAGCTGCATAACGGCTGTTGACCGATCAGCCAAGAGCTGCACAAGCCTGAATTTCGTCTTCAAGACACACTCGATTCTGCAGCAGACAAATGATTGCTTCAAACGCTCTCTGCAGATCGGCATGCGGCATTAAAGGGCCTATGACATAAAAATAAAAACGTCTATTGACCCATTTGAGCTGTTGCAAATCCATCTATTATCGACTTGTCAAATTTCTTTGCCATTTGTGCATTCCTTGTGCATTAAATTCGCATTTTAAGATGCGGTATAGGCTGGCAACTTTTACAGCTTCGGTAAAAATGCTGCCGCCATGTTGTTACGTCATCGAAGGAACGCAGTTCGCCCGCACGCTGGGGTACCGCCATAGTCAGCAATGGCGTTTGCTCGCACCTGATGCAGATTTCGATCGTGTCAGCGAGCAGAGCGTTGGCATGAGTGACGTTTCCACACCAATTTAGAAAAAATAGGCGACAGTAATAATTTCCAAGTATATATTAGGAATTGGCAGCAAATTACGCCATATAGGCCTGCCACACACGAGACTCGAGAGAAAGTAGCTATGTACACTGAGTAAAATGTTATTCGAAGCTGTTTGCTCAGCCGTTCTCTTAACTGGAGATTTTTCGTGACTTTTCCTTTTGTGCCGTTGTGCAAAATATTCAACATGTTTGGTATTTTTGCCTCGCTAGGTAAATTTCTCACCATGTGCACAGGATCGGCGAAAGTATTTTCCTCAATCACTGAAGCATGCGTGTGGAGATCATATATGACATTGACAGTACAATGCAACGCCCGTACGTTAGCTCCGGCATTGAAACACGGTGGCGTGACACACAATGAAGGATGGCGGACAAGGTAGATTTGTCTTCGCGTTGCTACTGGTTCGAAGAAGAAATATTTGTGGAATCTTGGGCCGTTATATATTTTGTTGCAGTGGTCTTTGGTATTGAGATATCGACTTGTTCAGTTTCGTGAGTGATGGACAGACGGGGCTGAGCAGTGTACAATCACACGATCGACATTACTGTTTGTTTGAAAATCAACATTTTAGAGACTGGGACTATTAATTTGTAGGTTTTTATAAAGAGTGGTTGTCTGTTAACAGTGATTAGTACGCTAATTTTCTGACGGGCATCGATAGGAGCCGACAGAGACGGGCAGTGGAATTGTATTGACCAGCGATTCACCCTCTGTTTTGGCTTCAAGGGCTCAGTGTCGACCTTTTCTCATTCTATTCATATGCAAATATGGTTGTCACTACTTCCAGTGGCCGGGGGAATAAAGTTTGTTATATTTTTATTTAATCAAAATATCTTTTGTAAAGCCAAATAAAATGTGTACCATTACGCTGTTGTAAGTCATTCTCAAAGTGGACAGTTTGCCCTTCAGCCAGTGTGCTATAATAGCCCCAAGCACATACACATACAATCGTCTGTTCATGGGTAGATGACCTTGGGCGATGAAACGTCTGAAGTGTTATCTGGTTATCACATATTTTGCCACCTCTACAGTATTTGTTTTTGATTGGGCCTTTCTTTTGATGGATGTCAAGACATAATCACGTGCCATTAGTTTAAACAAAAATATGCCTGATACAAATGCACATGGATGCGGGGCCGTGCCCTTGCCTCGTTTGGTCTCATTTTCGATTGGCCATTGGTATATGATGCCTGTCAAAACTTAATCACGTGCTATCAGGATAAACAAATTGGGTGAATGTGTAATAAGATAAACAAGGCTGGCTATGCAGTACAGTCACAACATGCTTTCTTGAGCGGTGATTTATAACAGTCTGTCTAGACGTTTTAGGAATAAGAAATGCATATGAAATTATGTGTTGGATTATCTTCTGGGCTTTTGAACATTTAATTTACCTTCTTGCTTGAATCGTGATCTACAACCTAAGGCGATACTAAATTAGTGCAAACTAAATGATATTTTTTCAACGGTAATGAAGACAGAGCAAATGTTATAGTGTCCGTACACTGACTGTTTATGTTACTCTACCCTACGTAGAGCAACCATGGTGCACTCGAGGCGTGAGACTGTACTTCCGTGCTTGCTCTCTCGCTCTCTCTCTCTCTCTCTCTCTCTCTCTCTCTCTCGAAAAAAAAAAAAAAAAAAAAACATGCTAAGGAAAACGCAGAGAAGGTGGCGGAGATGCAAGTCGTAGGGACATACGAGCACGCCTTGTCATTAATGATCGATCGAAAACAGCCGACATTGAGGGGATTCTTGTTCGGTGGGATGGGACGACATTACAGTCAGGCGACTGTCTCTCCCACGCATGGTTCCTTTTATTTATTTAAAAAAAAGAGTTTATGATAAGGTGGTACCGGTAGTTCCCTTTATGGAGGATGTTTTTGCCCTTAAATAATATGTAGTATCGCAACTATCAACTGGAGATATGGGCGCATCGTAACCCTCGGATCGGACTACCTAAATAAAAACGGCGCACACAAATAGCTTGATCATATTCTTGACAATTTTTCATTAGCTGTCGATTTTCTTTTTGTCCTGGGGTATCCCCTGGAACAGATTGAACAAATATAAGATTACTGAGCACGGCATTCGGCTTCAGTAAACTAGTATGTCGCACCTTGAATCCCAGTTGAATCCCAGATCTGGCGCAGATTTGAAGAAAGCGGACACGAATGCATGATCGCTGCACAACACCAATCTGCCGGTACGGTACTTGGCGGGTATCGTTCTGCCCCAGGCGCTGCGCTTTTCACTCAAATTTTAAATAATCCTTGGTCTTTGGAAACTTAAGTAACAAAACACCATCACTGGGAACCTTTAGCACCCTAACGCAATATAGCGGTTTGGCATGGGTAATATTTTTATACAAAATAGTCTTCCAAATTCTATGGACCTCTACGTATCTCTGTTAGGCTTCGCGGTACTGCGTTCCTTCGGTTACGTCATTTCCGTATTTGCGAGCTCGCCCAAAGAGCACTTCCGGTCTTTTGCGGGATCGCTGTGATTGGGTTAAAAAGTGCTTATTTTATGGTTAACGGTACGGTTTTCAGCAATAATGAATTTATTTCACGTATTATTTATACTTAAGGCTGCTAATGCAATGAAGATAGGTTCGTCATGTCATAGGCCCTTTAAAACTGGTTTGAGCTGTCACAGCTCTGAAACCGATCTGCTGCAGCGAAATGAAGATCTGCATGTTTGCTACGGGATGGAGGTAGAAAGCAATCTCTTGCTACCTCCACGTCGTCTTTAATGAATCTCATGTACTCTGTCGTTTGAGTTGCGCTTATTTACTGGTGAATTTCAATGTCTGATCATTTCTAATTCTCGTAAACACAACCTAGCACCATGCTCTTGTGTACGTCCATGCCCCTTGGGTCGAATGCACCGAGGAAAGTCCTTGGCCAAGAACACAGGTTGTCGTAACGTTGCTTGGATAGTCGTTCCGAGGCGGGCGGCTGCAGGTCGCCGTTTACTTGGAAAAAAAAGAAAGGTCAGACATCGATTTCAGACAAGCAGCCAGAAAGAAACAAAAGAAACAATCTGGCGTCAAATAAATGATCCTCGACTATCACAAATACCTTCAAATGTTTATTGCTCCAGTATGGCCGGCCTAGAAACTACAATTAGTTTAAAATTTGACCACTTGGAGAACACGAACATATTTTTATATTTTTTTTTTGGCTAAATATATTATGTTTTATACATTACATTTCGTAATTGTTTTAACATTAAACTGATCTTGTGTAATTTGATATAAATTTAATGATTTACAAATTAGTTCAAGAGTTATTTTAACGCCACGTCAATGGTCCATTGCATAAATATCGATTCATGCCCATCATGTTTTGGTAGTTATTTGGTGCTAATTTCTTGATAATACATAATTTGTTATTCAAATGCAAAAACGGGGTACTATAGTCATTAAATGGTATTACTAAACTTTCTTTCGTTTTAACAAACATGAAAGGTGGGGAAAGCAAAGCTCAAACACAATCCTACACTTTTGTCAGTGATGTCAGTGCTTGGCACTTCCCAGACCTCTGCTTGCTTTTGCATGCCTTGTCAGCTGGCGAGTATTTTATTCCTTTCCATGGTGTTTACATAGGCTAAGACAAGTTTAAACGACAATTCTGAGATTGAACATAACCTCAGAGAGTTTACGAAGTTCAGTATTCACAATTGCACATTTAGTGATATACAATTACAACAAAATTATTCCCCAATTTTGAACTTTTTGAACTCGTCAGCGTAGCTAAATTTGAGTTGCTTTATAAAGTTTAGAGGCAATAATTAGATCGACTACGTATCGGATAAATGCTTTTAATCTTTTTATCTATATCGGTTTACTAATGAAACCCATAAACCAGGTTATGAAGAAGTTAGGCTCGGCAGATGACTTACGCGAAGACTGGTTTAACAAAAATATTAGTGAGTCTTAAAATCGTGATTTTACAACACCCTTCTAAACATGACTTATTTTTTCTGTTAAAAGTCTGTTGCATATTTGTGACGTGTCCCAGTAGCAAATAAATGAGTTTTCATACAAGGCACGGCCTTTCATTATATGTCTAGGTGAAAGAGTTGTAGAATTTGAGATAAGCAGTGGCATTAATTTTGAATAAAGTTTAGGGTATGGGGTAAATTTTGGTCATGTTTTATAAAAACAGTGGAAGATATTGCATATTACAATATGTCATCTGAAAGAAAAATAAAATTACTTTCCAATGTTACCCCACAAGCTAGGTTTTGTTAAAATATAAGGTCAGCAGATGACTTACAAGGAGGCATGCTTAACAATAAAGATGCGATTCACAATACTTTGATTTTAAGGTACCTTTCAGAACATGACCGTAACAGCCATTGCATCCAATATTTTTGCTGTTAAAAGTCTATTTCATGTTTTGACATATTCTTGTAGCAAATTAAACAGATTTCATACAAAGCATTGCCCTTTGTAATATGTCTAGGTAAAAATTAGTAGAATTTGAGATGAGCAGTGACAGTAATTTGCAATATAAAGTTTGGGGTATGGGGTAAGTTTTGGTCATATTTTATGATAACTATGGAAGATATTGCATATTACAATAGTTCATCTGAAAGAAGAAAAAAATTACTTCCAATGTTACCCTATAAGCCTTGTTATATTAAAAAATAAGCTCAGCAGATGACCTAAAAGAAGACAGGTTTATCGAAAACGCATTAGAGTTGGCAATACTGTGATTTTGCGGTACCCTTCAAAATATGATCGGTAGAGCTATAACATCCCAATATTTTTTATGTCAAAAGTCTATTTCACATGATTAACATGTCCCTCTAGCAAATAAAACAGATATCATACAAAGCATTGCCTTTTGTATTATGCCAAGGTATAACATTGGTAGAATTTGAGATTCGCTATAATTTGCATTGCAAACTGTGGGGTATTGGGTAAGTTTTGGTCCTATTTAATAAAACAATCTATGGAAGATATTGCATATTACATATGTCATTTTGAAGAGGAATAAATTTCCATTCTCATGATACCCAACAAGTCAGGTTATGTTGAAAAAGCTTAAAAGATGACTTACAAGTACTACCAGAAAAATGCACGTGGGTATGCGCAAAATGGTGATTTTGCAGTACTCTTCAAAACATGACTGTAACAGTTATTGCATCCCTTTATTTTTTTCTGTAAAAAATTTATTTCGCATTCTAGGGATCCCAAGCTTCTATAAATACAGCTTTGTTATCCTAGAGGTGCATGTAGACCTCTCTAGCCTACGGATTAATATTTCTTGACTGTTGACATAGTGTCATCCTTTGATAGGATCTAATACCGTGCAGTTTATGCACAAGAATTGTGTTTTTGTCTGTATTTACCCGTTTAACAAGTCAGGCGATGAAGAGAAGTTGAAAAACGTTGCAAATCACTCTTCCCATAGTTTCTAGTTGAAAATATGGAACTAAAATTACTCAACGCATCCTCAGCACTTGACGTTTACTAGGTGAAAAATACCTTGTCTGGCGGCCATTTTGAAAAATGGCTGTCATGGCAACGCTTCAACAGATTTTCAGTGGCTCGGTATCTGAATTTGTTTAACATATATTAAGAAACATCTGAGCCAAGTTTGGTGCTTTTATAACAAAATGCACAATGGATTTGCCATGCCGCACCACTATTAGCGAAAGCAGCAATAGAGGTAAGACCTGTAAAATCGGAACACTCGTTCAGCCAGAACCAGCACAGGACAGTTTTGAGTCATCACCTGCACCGAAGCCGTTTATTTAACCGATGCTGCTATTATTATTATTATTATTATTATTATTATTATTATTATTATTATTACAAGTTTAGGGGCTATAAGTATTATATAGAAATCTAATAACAGTTCATTGAAGCTGTGGGAATTCTGAAAAAGAGGTGTTCGAATGCAGGCCCATCGTGGCAGTCGCGGGAGTGCACAAAAAAACGCACAGCGACTGTGGAGAGTCTATGCCAGTGTATTTGCCGCAAATATACCTTCACGCATGCGCACTCGTTTGCCAGTGTAGTCTGCCAATATGAGCATGCACAATTGAATTTACCTGCGCGTGAATGTGTAGTCTGTACACTACGTCTCATGCTATAATCTTGTCGTTGAGCTTTTGCATGTTGACAGAAACTGGAATTAATGCAGAGAATACCTTTCAGGACATCACAAGTGAGTCCTTAAGGTAACAAGTAGGACGTTAAGGAAATCCTTTCAGAAAGTTCACGCCACCTGTGGCCATTTTGTGGAGTATAAGCTTATACGTACCTGGAGCGACGGTATATACAGTATTTTTACTGTACATATTGCCAGATAATATGTGATGGAATTTTGCATTTCACGTCGTTCAATCATTCAGATGGAAATGCCGGCCTTCTCCAGACTTTGGAATGTTAACTCTTGTATAACAATGACGTTGAAGACATTTGTATTCGAGCTCTTCAACATTTTTTGATTTGAGAACTCTCATCATGGCGGATTCACTGAAACAGTGTGTATTCAACAACTTTTTCCTATGTCCCTGTAGCACCTGTGCAAAAATAAGCGAGTCCACAGGCCTTTGGCGAATCAATAAATGCGTTTTTCACCAAGCTGAACGGTTGAAAGATGCGTCCGTCACTTTGGGACGAGCTAGATTAATGCAGTCAAACCCAGCTTGGCATAGAAATTTGCCATAGTATGACTTTGTTCTGGAGACGACCGGCCGTGCGGTGGAACTTTGCAACAAAGTTTCCATATCTGAACTGACGTACGTGAATGACAGGCACAGGAAACGATGGCCAATAAAAACGCATTCTCGTTGCATTTTGATAATATGACATTAAACTGGTCCAATAATCATTTCCATTCAAGGTAATACATTACCAGGTCTATTGGACATTTGTGATTTACAAATTTAAGTAGGACCATCCTGAACCACTGATAGTTAGTGGTGGTACCAGGTGTCCGGAATGGGTAAGCGTACCCTGCTAGCATGCTACACCCGCCAGGATTGGTCCCAAAATTGTCTAAATATTGTATGAAAAGATACAGGATATGAATCGCTGTAATAAGTCAAAGCCGGGAATGCTGTCGTCAATTATTTGAGTGACCGAGGTGTCATATTTGGCAACAATGTCGTCATATCGACCGTAGACCTTATTGAAAGTCCTAACGAGTCTTTTTGTTGTTGTGTCTCAGTAATTTTGATGCCAATGAGCTGTGTCTCAGTTGAAAATCAGTGTAGGAATCACAAGCCCTACAATACCTGAGAAGTTGAGACATATACACACCATAAGCAGGTGCAGACGGAATATTATTTGACAAGTGGGGACAATTTATGATTTCATAATCGAAATAATCCCTTTTGTCATACAGCTTAGTGTGTAGCCCATTAGTACCCACTTGTAGGAACAGATCAAGATATGAAGCAGAGTACCTACCCTCTGTTGTATTTCCAACTCACCAGGGTAAATATGATGTAAGTAATTTGATATGTCTGGATTGTCTAGACTAATCAGTGTTGTTAAAACGCCTTGCACGTTTTTTAGACCCTGCTTTGTAGAGATAATAATGTATCAATCTAAATGACACGGAAATTATGCCTCCTCCAAACAGAAGGGCCATGGTCTATTTTTAGCCCTGCTACAGTATGTCTCAGTGCTGAAAAGGCCATATTGTTGTCATGTTGTCATGGCGACTTTTAAAATTTGCATACAACTGTGAGAGTGAAACGGGTTGTTTATAGATCACAAAACTTTTGAGTCCCAATGTCGTCCATTACACCTGTTTCCTTGGGCATTAAAGGTGTGCAAGTATACACATCAAAAGACTAGAAAATTCACTTCATGGGCAGAACCTTGTAAAATAGCCCTTTCTTGTCTGGTTAACGAAAAAAGATACCTCTGATCTAAAATATGCATGGGCTAGCTACCAGCCAGTGTCACCGGGCTACCAACTTCAGAATATGGTTGCCCAAGTGGACTACCAGGGAAAAAAGTTAATTTCGAGCCCTGAGCAATATTAAACATGAAACATTTAACTTGTAATATTCCCCCTTGTCTTGGCCTGCTGGGTTTTAAAAAATGTTTAAAGGTATACAGGGATCATGTTCAAATTTAGCCATTGCTACCATGGAAAGGGGTGATCTAGCTAATCAACAGAATCATAGAGTTTATGGGGTCACGCCAGGTCACACAAAAAATAATGCACCACTACATGGCCATAATTTTACTTTAGTTAAAAAATCAGAAGTATATAATTTGTCTTTGTTATTCTTCCTGGAATGAGGCAAAGAAATCAAAATAAATTATTATAAAATGAACATTATTATACGTCTTTAATTATAAATCCATAAAATAAATAAGTACCCGTGAATTATGTTTTAAATAAAACAAAAAAACTGTGCGCTACTGTTACTGCTTGTGATAAATATAATGGTTCATTGGGTGATAAGGAGGATTGGGTTCGGGTACTAGTAGAATTAATTTCAGGACATAAAATTAATTTCAAGGCATAAACTTAATTCGATAAATGCATAATAAGTTAGTAATATACTATATAACACTTATTTGGGATGACTGCATGAAACAAAATTAAAAAAGGTTGAAAAATTATTTCTGGTCTATTTAAAATTAATTCGAACACACTAAAATTAACGTAAAACATAATTTTGACCAAAATGGCTCCAGTAAACATTATCTTTATTATTCTTTCTAGAATGAAGGCAAAGAAATTACAATTATTATTATTATTATTATTATTATTATTATTATTATTATTATTATTATTATTATTACAAGTTAAGGGGCTATAAGTATTATATAGAAATCTAATAACAGTTCATTGAAGCTGTGGAAATTCTAAAAAAGAGGTGTTGTTTATTTTGATTTTGTCAATAGGGGTGACTTCTAATTGTCGTACGTGCAGCGCAGAATTATGCATCATACTGTGCGGAGAGAGGGCGGGGGGGGGATATCATTAAGCCAAAGGGTAATGCTTGTTGGAAAAGTGACACTAAGCAGTTTAAGCGATACCAGCAGGTATTGACGCGACGCGAATCGCGTAGCGATCTCAGGGTCTGGACGTTCTTGCAAGCGACCGGTCGGATTTCAGCCTGATCCGGATACTATATGGAACTCCACACATCCGTTAATCAAAAAAAAAATTACAAGTACCGTAGCCAAATAAAATTAAAAATGAAAAATAAAAACATACCACGTATTAATAGGTCTACCAGCTAGTATATATTCTCTCCGCCCAGTGAAGGTCGTGTGTCTGGCAGCTCACATGCACAGCGTAGCGTGACAGGCCCATCGTTGCGTGGGCGCGCGTGCGCGCACAAAACAAGGCACAGCGCTATAGCGACTGTGGAAATTGACTGTGGAGAGTCGAGTCTATGCCAGTGCAGCTGACAATATGAGCATGCGCAATTGAGTGTACGTATATGCGCGTGAACGTGCAGTCTAGAACTTCTTCGTCTTGTGCGAGTCGTTGAGCTTTAAAATGTTGTGCAAGTTGACAGAAACTGGAATTACTGCAGAAAATACTTTTCAGGACAACACATGTGAGTCTCTAAGGTAACAAGTAGGACGTTTAGTAGGAAATCCTTTCAGAAAGTTCATGCCGCCTGTAGCCATTTTGTGGAGTATAAGCTTATACTGTACCTGGGGCGTTTACAGTATTTCTACTGTACATATTGCCGGATAATATGTGATGGAATTTTGCGTTTCACGTCGTTCAATCATTCAGATGGAAACGCCGCCCTTCTCCAAACTTTAAAAAAAAACAGGGTGATAGACTTTTGAATGCTAACTCTTGTATAACAATGACGTAATTTAATGAGAAGATATTTGTATTCGAGCACGGCTACAGTTTTTGATTCGAGAACTCTCATCATGGACCGTTGTTATATTCAACAATCGAGAAGCTAGGGTGAGTCGAACTTTTTCCTATGTCCATGTAGCAGTTGTGCAAAAATAATCGAATCCACAGGCCTTTGGCGAATCACTAAATGCGTTTTTCACCAAGCTGAAAGGTGGAAAGATTAATTATTTTTGCCGCATGTCAATAGTTTGAAATGACTATCGCCTTTTACAATAATACTGGCTATTCCATTGTGCTATAGGCCCCAGGTTGACACACATGAGATTTTTATAGAAACTATTCCGTAGCTATTAACATTTCTTTATCACTTTTTGCGGTTTTGCAGTTTCCTGTTTTTTGTTAGCCGATTAGCCGGCACAAGCCAAAACGAATAGTCTTTGCGGTTTTCTATAAGTGAGTTGGCACACGCCAAAACGATTAGTCTATTGCGCAAGTATTTCTGGGCATGTTTAGTCTCACTGTTTACCTCCGGTTGGTTAGCAACCGCAGTTTAATTGACAGCCGATTCTTTATATTAGGGTAAATTGTTGCAATAAGTGTTTCCTACGACGTTCGCACAAGTGAGAAATAGGGCAAAATTCATTGAGAGTTGGTGTTAGTTTAATTTTCTTTACAACCAGGGCAGTATTAAACATGAAACATTTAACTTGTAATATTTCCCCCTTGTCTTGGCCTGCTGGGTTTTAAAAAAGTGTTTAAAGGTATACAGGCACTATGTTCAAATTTAGCCGTTGCTACCATGGAAAGGGGAGATCTAGCTAATCATAGAGTATATCGGGTCACACCAGGTCACACAAAAAATAATGCATCACTACATGGTCATAATTTTACTTTAGTTAAACAATCAGAAATAATTTGTCTTCATTATTCTTCCTGGAATGAGGCAAAGAAATCATAATAAATGATTTTAAAATGAATATTAATACGTCGTTAATTATGAATCCATAAAATAAATATGTACCAGTGAATCATGTTTTAAATTTTAAAAAAAATCGGCGCTACTGTTACTGCTTGTGATAAATAATGGTACATTGGGTGCTAAGGGGAATTGGGTTCATAAAATTAATTTGAGATACTAGTAGAATTAATTTTAGCATGTAAAATTAATTTGAAGGCATAAACTTAATTCAATGAATGCATAATAAGTTAGTACTATACTATATAACACTTATTTTGGTTGACTGCATGAAACAAAATAAAAATGCTTGAAAAATTATTTCTGGTCTATATAAAATTAATTCTCACACACTAAAATTAACGAAAAGCATAATTTTGACCAGAATGGCCCCAGTATACATTATCTTTATTATTCTTCCTAGCTGAAGGCAAAGAAATTACAATTATTATTATTATTATAGAACAAATGTTAAAAGTTGTTACTTAGAAATCAATGAAATAAATAAACAAATGTTAAAAGATGTTACTTAGAAATCAATAAAATAAATAAAAAACAGTGAATTATGGTTTAAATAAAAAAAATTGTTACCATGGCAACATAAAACAAAAATGAACATGGAATTCATGCTTTGATAAATACACTTAGGAGAGCATTTGCATAGTAACTGGGATAACATTTAATGGAATTTGGAAAAAAAAATTGAAATTTTAAAACATAAATAGGTTACTATGGAAACATAGGGCAGTAAAATTGGATATCATATTATATCTTTCTAACCCAAATGACCGTTTGTTATAATATTTATTTTGATTACTGGATTTTTACACTGGATATTTAGTCTTTCTAACCCAAAATATCCCTCTGATATAACACTTTCTGTTGATTACTGGATTTTAGGTGGAATCTTTGAAAAACTGGTAGTTTTTACTCCTGAATGGTTGCCATGGAAACACCTCACCTTTAAATCGTGTGACTTTTTTTGGTGTGCTAATCAGAAAAACCCTTATGATCAATTTTTTTACATCAATCAATAGTTATTTAATAGGAATGAGGGAAAAAGTCACATTTTCAATCCCAAAATTGTTACCTTGGCAACTTGAAACATTAAAATTAGTCTGGTTTTTGTGTTCTCTTACCCAAACTCCCCAAGTAAATAATTTCATATCAATCAAGTAATTTTTCATGAGACATTAGAAAAACTTAAATTTTCAACCCTAAAATGGTTACCATGGAAACATGGGGCAGTGAAATCGATATCATATTTGGTCTTTTCGACCTAACATACCCTTATCGTGAAATTTTCAGGGAAATTGAACCTATTATTATTTGCGTTATTATTTCTATATAATACTTATATTAATTATTATTATTATTATTATTAATTATTATCATTATTATTATTATTATAGAACACATGTTAAAAGTTGTTACTTAGAAATCCATAAAATTAATAAAACTAAAGTGAATTATGTTTTAACATAGACCCTCTCGAAGGTCTATGGTTTTAAATAAAAAAAAACCTGTGGTTACCGAAATCGTTACTATGGCAACATAAAACAAAAATGAACATGGAGTTCATGCTGTTATAAATACACTTAGGAGAGCATTTGCATAGTAACTGGGATTACTTTTAATGGACTTAGGAAAAAAATTGAAATTTTAAAACGCAAATAGGTTACTATGGAAACACAGGGCAGTAAAAATGGATATCATATTTTGTCTTTCTAACCCGAAATAACCCATTGGTATAATATTTCTGTTGATTACTGGATTTTTACACTGGATATTTGGTCGTAACCCAAAATATCCCTTTGATATAACACATTCTGTTGATTCCTGGATTTTATATGGAATCTTTGAAAAACTGGTAATTTTTACTCCTGAATGGTTGCCATGGAAACACTCACATTAAAATGAGTGTGATTTTTTTGGTGCGCTAACCAGAAAAACCCTTATTATCAATGTTTACATCAATCAATAGTTCTTTAATAGGAATTAGGGAACAAAAAGTAACATTTTCAACCCCAGAATAGTTACCACGGCAACTCAAAAAATTAAAATAAGTCTGGTTTTTGTGTTCTCTGACCCAAACTCCCCCCGTTAGATAATTTTCATATCAATCAAAGTAACTTTTCATTGGATAAAATAATCGCAATCATACCAATCCATAATCCAATAACACTAGGTCAAAATTTGTAAGACAATAGTTGTAAACATAGACACAAAACAGCACAGAACAGACAGTAAATAGACGGTACAAACAAAGTCAAATTCATGAAAGAAAGATATATGGACCTCTGGCCAAAAGACCAAGAAGTGATGTCAGGTGTTTCGAAAATAGTAAGCGCATCCTGCCCCACATGTGGCACCCGCCATATATCAATCTGTAAGTCAGATAGGTAGTGGTCACTAACTAAGGCCCAATGTCACCGATGCCATCAGTGATCATTTGTCGAAGAGAGATATTGTATTTATCTACCAGCTTGCGATACCTGCCAAAAAAGCGTTTGAATGTAGAGACAAGTCTTGCTCTGGTGTAACCTTGATTTAACAGTTTGAAAGAGAGATGGCCATGTCTCTCTACAAAATCACCATATGAACTGCATGCTCTTGCATATCGTATAAGCTGGGAAATGTATACCCCATAAGCAGGTGAGAGTGGAATATTACTGATGAGATGTGGAAAATTAATTATACTAAAGTTGAAATCATCTCTCTTGTCATATAGCCTAGTAGAAAGGTGACCATTGGAGTCAAATTCAAGTAAAATGTCCAGATATGAAGCAGAAGAGGCCGTTTCTGTAGTTTCTTTAATCTCCAATTCTGGAGGATAAATCATAGCGAGATATTTACTGAATTCAGAGTTATTCAATGAAATAACATCGTCTATGTATCTAAATGTTAGGTTGAAAGTACGAGCTACAGAGACCTTTTCTGCTTGATAAGGTTCTGGATAAATTCTGCCTCGTATGAGAACAGAAATAAGTCGGCAAGTAAGGGAGCACAGTTAGTGCCCATGGGAATTCCTATACACTGTTGGAAAATGTGTCCTCCAAATTCAACAAATATGTTGTCAATGAGGAAATCAAGCATACTGATAATGTCTTTCTCGGTATAAAACACTTTAGCATTAGTTGTATTTTTAACAAAATATGTAGAATTATACCCTAATACCACATATTTGTAATGGCGTGAACCGTTTTTGTAGAAAAATGCTTGGTTGATGATGTTTTTCAAGCGTTCTTTCAATTTATCATGTGGTATTGTGGTATACAATGTGGAAAAATCGAAAGTTTTAATAGATGTTATTTTTGAAACAGATCTTGATTTCAAATTTTCCAAGAGTTCCTTCGAATTTTTAATATCCACATTTGATTTCTACCACTCCGAGAAAAGACAACATCACAGTATGATTGAAGTCCCCGTTTAACAGTACAAAGAACAGAAGTCAGTATCTTCGATAACTCTGTTGTTGAACATTTTGAAGATCCTGCGATAAACCTAGCTTTGTAAGGTGTTTTGTGGAGCTTTGGTATCCAGTATAAGCTAGGCAACTTATTATGGTCATCCTTTGTTGTAATATTAAAATTATCCATGAATGACTTATGGTTTGCCAAAATTTCAGATTTGTTGAACATTGATTGTCTGTAAGTGGAGTTGGTTGAGGTCTTAGTTACACCAAGTTCGTCTATAAGACATTCAAAATAATACTTCTTACAGACAAATACAATGTTATTGGCAGCTTTATCAGCAGGGACGACAACATATTTGTCATGGATATCATTCAAACACTTAACAGCATCAGGATCTTTAAATACAGAATAGGGTCTTCTGCAAACATGTGATCTTAGTCGACCAATACGGCCACGCACTATTTTCCTCACAGATTTGACCCATTCTGACAGTGTGTCCAACTCTACATCCTCCCTTTTAGCCCATTTCCTGGCATAATCTTCAACTGAGTCCATAATGATCTTAAAATTATGGTTCCAGTTGATCCTGCGAGGTTCTCTGAACTTGGGTCCACAAGATAATATCTTACGAAGGTGGTGATGTTCAACCAAGTTCAGATCACCAGTGATGACATGGCCAACTGGAGTATATTTGAAGGGAGATGTAGAGCAGTCACAGGATGCTGGTGTTTGAAGGAATTCATCAATTTTTAAGTGCCGCAATGCCTTATTGTAATTGAATATTTTATTGGAGATTGTCTTGGTGTATTGATATGACAGAATAGGTACAGACTGGTTCTTAAAGTATACAGGTATAGTTGATGTAACCTTTTTGTTGTGTAGTATATTGCTGATATTAATGGCATCAATTCCTTTGTTAGTAAATGGAAGATGTATGAAATGACGATGATCATCAGTCATAGGTTCAGCACGAACAGGCTTGTATAGTCTGTATAGTGCAATGTCAGCAATAATACTAACCAGTCTGTACGGTTGTTTGTTCGGATCTGTCAAAGACAATCCCAATGCATAGACATGCAACCTTCTCAAGTCCTTGATGGAAAGAGCAAATAATGAAGTACGAATGTCATGGAGACCTAAAGGCTTCTGCAATAAAAGAAGCAGTTCATGAAATTTGTCATGGCAATTGGATGTAGCTGATGTATCCAATTTAGGCCGATGGTAACGCCTATGTCCATGACTACGTCTTCTACGGACAGAAGACTCAAATAGGCCCATCACATTCACTTCTGAACAACCAGGACTTGAGAGATTGCTATATCTTTGATGTTGTCATTACAACCATAAGGCATTGCGGTACCTAACTGTCTAATCCAGTGGTATTCTCTCTGTCTACGGAATGGTGAACTAAGTGTGGGGTGTTGGTTGGATGGTATATTTTTTCAAGAATACGGACACGCATAGACAGAGTGGAGTGATCGTCCTGGTTAAAATGCTTATAAAGTTGCACATCCAAAGATCGATTCACTCCACTGCGATGTCCGTTCATTCTAGATCGTAAGCTGAAAAACTTTTAAAAGTTGTATTTTAAAAAAGGGACAAATAAAGAGCTAAACAAAAAATATAGGAAACGAAAAGGAAAGGTACAAAGAAACTGAAAAAATACAAATTGACATGATCAAATACCTTTATTTTAAATACAATCTGAAAAATACAAACAAAATTAAAAAATGCGAAATACTTGAAATCAAATGGACACCTTGCAACTTCCAGGGTCGTTGTATTCTGTAAATAGATAAGCAAAACAAGGCTATTTACATCTGTACTTGTTAGTATATATACTAAATCATAATGAAAGCATTTAGAAGTATTTCATTCTTATTTTCATGCTAAAAAACTGAAAAACTGAAATTTTCAACCCCTAAAATGGTTACCATGGAAACTGGGGCAGTGAAATCGATATCATATTTGGTCTTTTCGACCCAAAATACCCTTATGGTGAAATTTTCACGGAAATTGAACCTATTATTATTCGCGTTATTATTTCTATATAATACTTATATTAATTATTACAAGTTTAGGGGCTATAAGAATTATATAGAAATGTAATAACACTAGTTCATTGAAGCTCTGGGAATTCTGAAAAAGAGGTGTTGTTTATTTTAATTTTGTCAAAAGGGGTGACTTCTAATTGTTGTACGTGCAGCGCAGAATTATGCATCATACTGTACGGAGAGAGGGATATCATTAGGCCAAGGAGTAATTGATTAGATGCTTGTCGGAAAAGTGACACTAAGCAGTTTAAAGCGATACCAGCAGGCCCAGACTTTTAACTTGTGTGCGAACTTTATGGATACACATTCAATCGGAAGCCACAGAACAGCGCCACAAACGGCAACAATTAGAGAGGCACCTTTTTCATCATATAGGCAGAAATCAATGTATTATTGCCTTATTTGTATTGTACGGTGATTTTTTTAACAGCACAATGGCAAATTAACTGTAATGTTATTAAAAATTACTTCAAACCATAACATAAATGATCAAAACAGGCACTTGTATATAGAATAAAACATTTTTTTTAATTTCTCGAAGTGACAAGACTCAAATAAATTACATGTACCGGTAACAAAGTTTCGGGCAAGCATCTTTTACAAACTCTCTGAATATCAAAAGTAACTTATCCCACAAAGTTGTATTTTAAAAAAGGGACAAATAAAGAGCTAAACAAAAAATATAGGAAACGAAAAGGAAAGGTACAAAGAAACTGAAAAAATACAAATTGACATGATCAAATACCTTTATTTTAAATACAATCTGAAAAATACAAACAAAATTAAAAAATGCGAAATACTTGAAATCAAATGGACACCTTGCAACTTCCAGGGTCGTTGTATTCTGTAAATAGATAAGCAAAACAAGGCTATTTACATCTGTACTTGTTAGTATATATACTAAATCATAATGAAAGCATTTAGAAGTATTTCATTCTTATTTTCATGCTAAAAATTTAACTTTTCCAATGATATTTCATGTAAGATAAAACTGAAGGAAGTTTCATTTGAACATGTGAAAACATCCTAAAATGATAAGTTTACATTTAATTCATCATTACATATACTGGACTCACCATAAAGATGACTTTTCAAGCATCAATTTTAAATTGAACAAGTAGTCGTTGATGACACAGTCCCCACTTGATCATTGGTACTTTAATTACAAGTCCTCAGAGAGGATAGAGTCCTCTTCATTAATTAGGTCTATGATAAAAATACTGTGATACAGATGGCGCTAAATGACCAAGAATGAGTTCCACGTTGGTGAAAACATAAAACCAATGTAGGCCGCCATCCTAATTACAAAAGGTCATTAAATGAGTCAATTAGTAATGAATCAACAGGATGTTGCCGAACATTTTTGCATACTATCGTAACACTAATAGATTATCACCGGTACCATATTTCATAAAGTTTGATGCAGTATTTACAAACTATAAGATCAACATCTGTACCGGGTTTCATCAAATTTGACGCAGTATTTGTGGATATATAACTCTAATTAGGAAAGTTCATTACATAAGCAATTACAAATTAATTAAAATGACACTGATAAATGTCTTTTTCGTTGTTAAAGCAATGTAAGCTTAACTTCTGTACCGCACGGCGGCCATATTGGATCATATCACAAAACAAATCAACGTGCATATGTATGACATATCAAGTAATCCTTGTACCAAGTTTGAATGAAATCGCTCCATGTATCTCTGAGATATCTGTGTGAACGGACGGATGCATGGACGGACAAACGCACACACTGACACACGCACGGACGCACGGACATGACCAAACCTATAAGTCCCCCCGGACGGTATCTGTGGGGACTAAAAATACAAGCATCAATTTAGTAAAAATATGATTCATAGAAAGAACCAGGTTTCATTGTTTTTATTTACATATTGGTTTGTTATTGACTTAATTAATTTGTTCTTTACATGTTTATTTTATCATGATTTATCTTTACTTTTATCACTATGGCCATCATTATTTCACGTTGCTTATTTGGTTCTGTATGAACCCCTTTGTGTTTTTAGCACTTTCACATGACTGGGATTGGTCATCACATGATGCTCCCTTAATTTCTTTAAACCATTATGGCCAGGTACTTTACTGTACCTGTCCATTCCCTTCCTAATCTCATGATGGATACTCTCTACACTGTTCTGTGAGGAAACCAAAGCCAAACCCTGTGTTTTCAATCTGAGGGGATGACATGATCTTCTAACATATGCATTTTGGGGGGTACACTTTCATTAGGAAAGTGTTCTCTGTAATATGCCATTAAATGTGATATGTTTGAACTGAGAATGCTAATATATTCATCTGATATTCTATTGCTTGTACTCTAAAGATTATGGCAGGCTGCAAATTTTGAAAATATTGGCTTATACAGACCACAAATGTGTGCAGCCTGTTCATTCAGCTGTGGGCATATTCTTGCTGTGGTCCTGATGACGCTCTTGCACAACGTTTGAATGTTTTCTTCCTGAAACACAAAAAATAAAAAAAAGGATATAATAACTTTCTTTCAAAGAAGCAAACATAGCTGTTTCACTGAAAGTAGGTCAAAATAATGTAGACGAAATACATCTTCTGTAGTATATATATAACACACAATAAATCTGACACTGAAAGCTTGAAAATCATGACAAGCAGAATACTGAACCTTTTAATGACTTTAGCAACAAAACAGTGTACAGTTGTAAAACACATACTTTACAGCACTTGTTCACATGATTTCCGATGAATGCCTGCCCGTGGTAAGAATGACGTCCAACACCAAATGACTGCAGAGCTTGGTCAATACCGCAGACTACAAAACCACTTTGTTTTGTCAGTTTCGCTTTTACGTCTGTAGCTTCAGATATCTAAGAAAACAAAGATAAACACTGTGTTGTCTGGAAAGTATTGACTGCACTACAAATGTGCGCAAGCCAAAATTCTGAAAATGCAGCATAGACATGACTGTGCACTTGACATTTACAATGTTATTGCTTATCATCACAAAAACGATCTTACTTCTGGTATCAATATGCCATTTTCAAAGATGAAGGAGACCCTCTGAGATCTCAGGTTGCTAGACAGGTTATCTGTGGGTGTTCTCACATGATACAGGAAATTTCACACCATGCTAAACAAACATTACATGTTTATTTAACATGGCAACTATTCCAGTTTGATAAAAGTTTGACTTGGCTGGCAACTCACTGCCACTGAAATTAATTGTGTCTCACAAGATTTCAAAATTAGCACAAAATCATGTATTTTTATTTTGTTAATGTAGTATGCACTTTCTCCTGGGCTTTTTTAATTTTGCCCAAGGTCATTAGTGGCGGTCTGCCATCATCTTCACTGTTGTTGTCATCATCATCATCATCGTCACAGTCATCATCAGCAAGGAGAGCCTTTTCAATACTATCAGCCAAGGTCTTAGCTTCTTCTTTGAGTTCTTTCGCTTCACACTGTAATGTCTCGACTTGTTTCAACATGGCCACATATGTGTCAAATCCAGCAGGCTTCAGCACGGATTCATCAATGTCATTATCTCTCCAGAGTCGTGATGATCTTGATATCCAGTACTGCACAGCTAGCTTCCATCATGGTGAAAAACTTTTATTAAAACAAGCCAGGACTGATGTGCAACCCTGGGACTGCAACCTGAGATAAAATATAAGGGTTAGCACATGTATCTTTTACTTTTAATGTATGACAATATCTTGTAACGTTCATACCAACCTATTTATGAAGAAAACACTACATACAAATATACAACAACTAGATTTATCACAAATGCTGACATATGTGCTGGCTTCATTGTCAACTTGTTTTCGCATATAGCTTCACTAATGGCATGCATACATGTAGATAGGTCACAGTGTGGTCTGTTGAACTGTTCAGAGAAAGGTAAAGTGAACTGATTGAAACAGAACAGAGCTATATGTTTAGTTGGTCAATGGAAGCAAACAACATAGTGGATTGAATTGATTAGTACATACTCTGTGCAGTGGTACATTGAAAAGTGGCTTTCTGATACTATTGTAGTGCTGCATGGCATGCCTTAGGTTTCCACCAGTTGAAAGAAATTCACTGTGACATTTTCTGATATCCTCAGGGGTTCTCTTCGTCATTGATGACAATGGTTGTTCCTCCTTCGGCAACTGTGCTTGTCCCTTGCTGATCACACAGCATACGCAAAAATATTTCCTTAAAATATTTCAATGCGAAGAAGACATGGAACAAAAACTGACATAATTACTTAAAAACCTTAGTGGGTATAGACATAACTGGTGTTCATGAAGTCAATTTGATGTGCATGTGTGAACTCTTGGAGAGGATGTACCTGTAATATGCAAACTTATCAATTTAAATATTTATTTCAAAGAAATTCATGGTTACTACATTTTGCATTGCCAGTATACATAGCATAGTAATACTATGTGTAAGAATTAAATTGAGAAATAAACACAATCATTTGTCAATAGCTTGCAAATATTTATCAAGATCTGATCCACTGTGTACCCCTTCCTTTAAATTTATATCTGACTAACCAGTGTTAGCTGTGAATGTCTTAAGTCAACGAAAAACTACAACAAATTATCATAATTGTGTTCTACAGCATATCATACACAATGCATGCTGATTATTAACAGACGCACATATTGCAAACTGATAGGTCAAGGACGTACACATATAAATCATAAGTACTGAAGTGTACACAATAAACTGCCTGTCCTGTCAGTGCCTCAACTTTTCTTATGTATAAATCATGGCATGCAAGTATACATTTCATACCATTTGGTCCAGACAATCCATAACTCTTGGCCAGATACTCATAATCTCCCATCATCCGTGCTAATGGTGTCTTGTCCCTGAAATATATCAAAGTGGAATGTAAGACAATTGTCCACACCATTCTAAATTAATGCCCATGTTTCTACACATCAATGCATTTTGTACATGCAAGAAAACGACTTTGCCTTTTGTACTATTTAATATAGGTATCATATTTATGCTGCATAAGTTTGGTCAGATTTGCACATTGTTTTTCAGATTTTTGGATCAGCAGTATAATGCATGTATTAAACTTGGATAACCAAAGTTCCAAATATTGTACCAAAATAGATACACGGTACAATCTGATCACACAGTATGCATGTTTAGACTTACTTCCACTTTGTGCCATCCAGTTTGTCAACCTGACCTCTGTTAACAGCTAAAACTATTTCTAAATTGTAATAGGAATCAGGTGCTGCAAATGTACTCCAAATCACTGTATTATCTGCTACATTTGGATTACTGATGTTAGCAACTTGGTAAACCATTCTCATGGTTCCCTGACCCTTGTCCCCACCTAACTTTATCCAAATTTCACTGGTAGGTATTGTACCATGCCAGATAAGTTTGCTAGACCTGAAGACAAATATGAACAAGATGCAAAAACAACAGTAACACATATATTCAGTAATATGTGATAACAAGATTACTTATCCACAGTCTTTCTCTACATGATCATAATAGAGTTTGCACACAATCCCAAAAGTCTGACTGCAAGTGCAAGCCTGCTGTCCCAATATTAATACTCATGTGCTTATATAAGAGCATATAAGAACAATCTAGAACTTTTATTGACATGCTAATTACTGTTCTAAAATTCTCTCTCTTACACAACTAATTAAATTTCCAGAAAATTTCAAACATGACTAATTAAATTCATGGTTGTGAGGTCAAGAAGGACAGTGACCTTGAGAATGTTCCAGGCTAATTAAACTCAGGTCATGATGAGTGTGGGGGAAAATGACCTGCATAACATACCTCACTTCCAATATTCACATGCCATGCCTTGAAGTAACGCCGTAATTTCCTCATGGCAGCCCATGTTGTTCCCATAGCAACTTTCAAGTGAAGGCCAGCACCTGGAGGTATGTCAGGAGTGAGTCCAAAGATCTGGAGGATTTCCCTCTTGTCCTTTGTTGGTGTCTCACCTCCTCTAACTCAGCTGCAGCATCGCATCACCACCACTGACAATGTCTCTCCTCTGACTTAACTGCAACACCCTCTGACGTCTTGTCCTAGTGCTAGCTTCTGAGGTTGTTTTTTGTGGCTTTGGTGTATATGTTAAACACAATGGCTGAAAAAAATCACACCAAAATTGAAAAACCAAATTTATCTTTCAAAAGTATATGTGGGTGATAAATTCATGAAATTGGACTAGCTCATTACTTGATGAAATTAATTTGTTGAACCACTACCAGGTCACACATGTACTACAAAACCAAATAAATGTTATTACAAATACAAATTTACAAATTATCATATTCCATGATAGCTTTATCAGAAGAATTTACTCCAAAATCTAACTGTATATTGATATGTGGGTATAGATCAGCAAGAGTAATGCTGGTAAAAAACTCACCTGGCCCTTGGTTTTAACATTTATCAAACTACCATCACTTCTGTTTGCTTCTATTTTTTTCTTGACAAGTGTTGTTGCCATTTCTTCATACTGTGGCAGCATATGCACCGCTGATACATTCTGCAACACAATTTCTGCGGCCTTCACTGCACATATATTGTTCTGCCTATCCCTCAATGTTTCATCATTTGATGTCTCGGTATTGATTGGTTCAGGAATGGGGACTGGAGTAGGGTGGCTTCCGAAGGGAAATGGGCTCACTGACGAGTAGCAGTGATCTCCAGCAATGGACTGGTAAACACACCGTTCCGTGTTGTGTTGCAGATATTGCAGTGGCACAACTGACTTACAACTGACGTTCCCATAATCACATGTGACTGTGGCATTTGATAGCATGTTTGCAAAGGCAATGGGGGACTTACAATAGATTTACACATAATAGAGAGACGGCACACAGGACAGGATGAAGAAACTTGCAACCACTGACACAAACATTCAGCATAAAACACATTTAGTCCATCACTTAAGAGTTGTATTGGTCCAACTATTATGTCTTTGCAAATGGGACACTCCATTTCTTCAATGAGATCATTGAACCTCTGTCTCTGCAAGGGAATGAATTTTTTCATCTTTTTTCCTGCCCTCTGTTTTACAGCTGCTGTTAGATTTGTACTGCCATGAGTTTCACTCTCTAGTTTCCCCGTCTTTCCTGTCTCCTTGCCAGTGATACCAAAAATGTCACTGCCTTGGTATTGACTTGGTCTGCCCCTGTTTTTACTGTCTTTCTTTTTCTTTCCTGCCTTACACAATGCATCACTCACCGCACATCTCCCTACTCTACAGTGTCTGGACCATTTCACTACGCGTGTCCCTGGCCGATAGGTTTTGTTATTTCTTTCTGCCTGCTGCCATGAAGCAATGACTCTCTTACAGAGACAACAAAAATTGGACGGGTGAACGTCAGAATGTCTTCACTAACCTGTAATCTGAAAGAATTCTTTAACTCCACGATAAAATTGGAGCATGGATAACTTGTGCCATTTATTTTCCGTGCACAAATACGACACCGGTTTTTTAGCACACGAGCATGAAATTCTAATGACATTTTCACAGTCTAAGCCAACAGACGATTGAAAAAGGCGCCAGAAAATATGCCAGTGTGTAAACAAACCCTTTACCAGGGAGACATGCGTGATGGTCCGAAAAACTATGCTCAACTGCAACGCACATATGGACGTAAATAAAAAACCCACACGCATAAAAAATAACCCATGACAAATCACGCCATAAAATGTACAGATTAAATCACTGCGAACACGGTTAAATCGGTTTCAATCTTGTTAAAATTGATTTACTTAAAATCTGAACCTCGTAAATTACACAACACATTAATGAAAATACTTACAGTAGGGTGACCGGACGATTTTTAAAACTGAAATTTTTTGCCAAAATCTTGATGGCACCTGTTGAAAGTGTTGGTACAAAAACCAAATCTGAAAAAATAATTTGACTAATTAGCATGATCACAATTTGGCAGCCTCTGGAAATCAAAGTTTGCAAATTCTTTCCCTGAGAATATTGTAGTGAGGAATAATGAGACAACATGACCAAAAATCGGATCAAATATTGTTAAACTGGCTCAAAGATGTCTAACTGTACAATGAGTCTGGTGAAAGGTGCATTGATAGTTTCCAAATTATTTCTGTGAGAATATTGTATGGGTTGATGAGTCCCAGTGAAAGAAAATGGAAGATTGTCCTCACGCTGACCTTTGTGTTTACAGTATCATGGATATAAGCCATTGTTTCTGGTCAGAGACAGTGCGCACCGGTGGAAAAGCACGTTGTTCAAGTACGGCACTATTGCGAACTTTACTTCCTGCTTTGGAAAAACCGTGGGCGCTAATTTGCGCTGCATAGCTGAGCTATTTTAGAGCACAAAACAAGTAGAAAAGTATCTACGGTACAATTTGCCCGCATGGCCATTCCTTCCCTCCTGGAAAATGATGCCAAAAGTCATAGCCGTTTCAAAGTAAAAATATCGTCAGCAGTTTCTCGGTAGAAAAAAAAAACCTTTTTAGGAAATTTTTGCACTCATCTTGACTTCCTTGTCTTCACAACATTCACTGTGAAATGCAAGTGTTTCCGTTCACGCGATCTCTAATAGTGACCATTCGCGTGCGAGTAGACGACTTCCAAGATGGCGTCCCGTCTGACATTTGTTGACAAAATGTGTTCATTAACTTCAAGATTTTCACGTCATTACCTTGTTCATAGACATAAATGTGCACAACTGTTGCATACTTAAGGTAAATTTGTACAATTTATCACTACCTGGGTCCCCCTTTATGCCTTCGATTTCGAGCATTCACTCTCAGAAAACTTGTGTCAGCCCCATTGTAGGGAATAGGAGGGCCTCTCGTCCGGTCACCCTACTTACAGACCACCATGCTTTATGTTATCAGTTGTCCGTGCTATAAGAAACTTCTCCTTCAAATATTGCGAGGTCAAAGGTAAACTAGCGATAAACATCCAGCTTTGCTGAGTATGCCACCTTGTTAATTGAGAACAGCTTTCACTATCACATTTGAATACATTTTTTAAATGTTTATGGGTCAGAATTCGAGCAACAACACGCACAGGTCCAGTAGGCGTAATTTGTGATGTTTTTTCCTATTATTATCATAAAAAATAATTATGAATATTAATAAATTATTAATATGAATGTTACAGAATATTAAAACTTTTTTTACACACAATGTCGTCTACTTTGTGTAAATGCTGTCTGGAAACTCCATTGTTGTGATAATTATGATTATTAATAAATTATGATTATGATTAATAAAGTCATATTTTACACATTGTAATGTGCTTATGTGAACAACCCTCTGGAAACCCTTATATAGTTTCACAATCTATGCCAAAATATACAAGTAACACCATTGCTCAGGTTCAGTCTACGGCGAGAGTTACCATTGCCCAGGTTCAGTCTACGGCGAGAGTTACTACACAGTGTATATAATGAGAAGGTAGCCAGCTCCACTCGACAGTAAACTGACATACCATGAATTACCTCCGTTTTCTTCACTTCTGCATGTTGATTCTCAAAATTTCTCCCGGTGTTGGCAAGTCCATAAATCAGCCATCAAATCTACCCAGTTTTGGCCACTTAGACCGAAAATTTGTGAAGTTTGGGGCTGCGAGAAGGTATATATCGCCAATGAAATGATGCAGCCTTAGCGGAATCGACAGCATCCGGGATCTTTTAGGGCCGTTTGCGAAATTTGAATGTAGCCGCCAAGCGGGGCCGAGGGCGGAGCCATGATTTAACGTTATTAGATATGCTGACATAATTGATCGTACGGCCAATGAACGCTCGTGACCTTTGATTAGACCTCTCATCAGTTGACCCGAATGTACATGTGTCTGATCAACATCAAAATGGGGGAATGAGTTTCATTTCTCTAGTTGGACGATGTATTTTTCGAACTTTATAGCGGTTGTAAGGTTGCTCCACAGCAGCTTACTGGGTATGCGATCAATGGCGGTGGTAGCTTCAGCGAAACGGGGACAGCATGAACTGAACAAACACCGCAGTAGGCAGCTCATAATAGATTGCTGCGATCGTGTTTGCCAGCATTATATACACCTTATCCATATTATTTGATGACACCGTCATCACGTACGTCAATTACAAACGTCCAGATGAAATTCCGACGACAGTGGCACACCGTCATCAACTGTGACCGACTCCTCTGCCCCTCCTCCGCCAAACACATCAGCGACTAATCCGTAGCGATTGAAATGTTTCCACTAGCTGTGATATTTGACCGTGGCGGTGACCTTTGATTTGAACGCGTTCGCCGCTGCGATATCACAGCTACTGAGCTAGGTTTCCACGGTATCCACCTATTCCCGAAGAACCTCCGCCATGTGCACATCGTACCCACAAATACCTTGAATAGCAAGGAACACGACTAACACTTCCAGGCTTACAAACGTGCTGACATTTTCTTGCCCGTTCTCGTTTCAAAATTTTAGTGTTTTTTCCATAGACCCTGCTGCATCCGTGTGTAGCATCAATTGTTTCTCCCGAAGACAGAAAGTCCTCGCTTCAGTTTCTGAGTGTGATAAAACTGCAGAGCTTCGGTTAGGATTTCCAAATCTGCGTAAGGCTGTTCGCAAATTGTTTTTCTATTTGCGTAAAATGTACCAAAAATGCGTACAACATGACTACATGTAAGTACCTATATATAACAGCTGTCTACGCGATATCCAAAACCGGTTCAGAAAAGTCAATGAATAAAGTGTTCAATAAACAACATCAGTGACAATGTTTTTTCTTGATATTAGTTTCACAATTTGTTCTGTTCTATTTTCTGTCGACGATTTTCATTTCTTACTAATTATTTAGACTACAACTTCCCACTATTGGCTTCGCTGCTTGACCTCTCATCGCTGCTCTGAAGTCAAATTCACTTAGTCTCGGGCCTTCCGTGGTTATCACCATCAGATCATTTAGATCAGACATAGTCACTTAGACAGCTACGTTTCGATTTTGTAATCCTGTTTTGGGTACTGAACCCAAGCGCTCACACGGGACAGATGAGACTGGAATCACGGCTGTAATTATGGCCAATTTTGCAATATTCTGGAATAAGTTTGCAGACCGGCATAAAACTATTATTTTTAAGTCTGCGTAGCATTAACTTAAACTTGATATTCGACTAGGAGATCTTCAGGGTTTACAAGTATGCATTGGGCGCAGCGGAAAAAAACATTTTTTGCAATAACGACGAACTCTATTGAACTTGTTACATTTTTATTGGTACAGACTTGAAGGGAAACGTGATTGACAGGATGTAGGACAAAATATTGCTAAATTATGAACATTTTTATCAGCAAACAATTTATTTTTCGTCCTGGATAAACTTCACAGTGAAGGGAAACTACGTGTGCTCATGTCTTTGTTACAGAGACTGCGCTTTTTAATGCGTATCGGATTACGCAGACGTCATTTTACTTTGCGTACTTCAAAGTAATAACATGCTTGAAATACGCAGGATTTTGCGTTAACGGAAGCTCTGTAATAAAACTATTGATAATATTATTAAAATTTCACTTTTTCTCAGTATTTTTTGCAAGACATGGATATATTTGTCTAACATATTCATAAAAAAGTAACAGGTCCTCGTAACGCCAGCACGCGTACGCCTTTTCAATAAAAAAGATATCGATTTCAAGGTACATTGTCTGTGCTTTGTCTGTAAAACACGTCCGTGACTGCGTTTTTAATATTTTGTTGGGCAGCAAAATAGACGACAGTCAACGCTGCCTGTATTTTCATTGTAAATCTCTGAAAATCACAAGTTCAATTCGAAGGTGACCGCGTGTTTGTACGTACGTACGTACGCTGTTTTGAGGTCTCCTCGCCAAGTCGCTGAACTTGACATATTTTCACAATGTCAACCGGGTATCTATCATAAACAAACGCATCTGCAACCCGTCATCCGTTTGTAATCACACATACATAGCTTGGACCGTTGACTTGAGGCACCTCCATCCTTGGACAGACCATGAAGTAATCGTACAGTGTAAGTGTAACTTTCATGTGTAAAAAGGTCACGAGCGTTCATTGGCCGTACGATCAATTATGTCAGCATATCTAATAACGTTAAATCATGGCTCCGCCCTCGGCCCCGCTTGGCGGCTACATTCAAATTTCGCAAACGGCCCTAAAAGATCCCGGATGCTGTCGATTCCGCTAAGGCTGCATCATTTCATTGGCGATATATACCTTCTCGCAGCCCCAAACTTCACAAATTTTCGGTCTAAGTGGCCAAAACTGGGTAGATTTGATGGCTGATTTATGGACTTGCCAACACCGGGAGAAATTTTGAGAATCAACATGCAGAAGTGAAGAAAACGGAGGTAATTCATGGTATGTCAGTTTACTGTCGAGTGGAGCTGGCTACCTTCTCATTATATACACTGTGAAGTAACTCTCGCCGTAGACTGAACCTGGGCAACGGTAACTCTCGCCGTAGACTGAACTTGGGCAATGGTGTCACTTGTATATTTTGGCATAGATTGTGAAACTATATAAGGGTTCCAGAGGGTTGTTCACATAAGCACATTACAATGTGTAAAATATGACTTTATTAATCATAATCATAATTTATTAATAATCATAATTATCACAACAATGGACTTTCCAGACAGCATTTACACAAAGTAGACTACATTGTGTGTAAAAAAAGTTTTAATATTCTGTAACATTTATATTAATAATTTATTAATATTCATAATTATTTTTATGATAATAATAGGAAAAAACATCACAAATTATGCCTACTGGACCTGTGCAACACGCGCATGGCGAGCGATCGTCTCGAGAGTGCGTTCGGTTGTTCGTTATTTGTTTGCTCAACCTAAGTTGCCAAGTCAGCCGCGCCGGAAGCAAAACACAGGTGACGTAGTCTGCCAGTATTATTATTATTATTACCTTTATTTCAGGCCATCGGCCCATACCAAGAAAAACATTAAAATGTAGGCATTACAGCGAAAAATAAATTTTATAAAAGAATAAAAAACTACTGAAAATACTAATACAATACATTCCTACAATGCTGCCAGAAAGTTGAATTAAAGTAAAAATCAGAATTAACACAACTGTATATTACAGAATTCTTGCTTTCTGTTAATCTTTTGCAAAAGTTCAATAGTAACTTTCGTTGCAATGAAGCAAAATTCAAAATATTTCTAGATACAAAATTGTGACTGATACTCGCATCACGTTTAAGATCAAAAATTATTCGCAATGCATTATGATAAGCCACTTTTAGAGTTGACATCTGTCTAGCACTGTAGTTACACCAAACATTAAGACAATACATACTATATAAAAAGCTTCTAAAAAGGGTACATTTCACAATCTGTGAACAGCAGCTAAAATTGCGCGCAATCCAATTAGCTCTAGCATAAACACATCGAAGTTGCCTGTGCATATCAGCGTTGTCTTCCCCCGACGAAGAAACAATATATCCAAGATATTTTTTAGTGTTAACAAATTTAAGAGATTTTCCATATAAAAATACGATAGGAATTCTGTTAGGTTTCCAAGACCTCGGGAAAATAGCCATACATTCTGTTTTAGTGGGATGAAAAACAATATCATGCTTGTCCCCATAGTGTTCACATATGTTAATTAATTTTTGTAATGCTTTTGCCGAGGGGCAAATCAAAACTAAGTCATCTGCATAAAATAGGTGATTAACAACTGTGTTTACCAAACAGCATCCAACACAGGCTGATTGTAGCTTTGTACTTAGATCGTCTACATACACAGCAAAGAGCATAGGTGAGAGATTGCTGCCTTGCCGTACGCCATTAATAACACTGAATGCGTTTGACAAAGCAGACGCCCATCGTACAAAAAATAACTGATTTGAATACCAATACTGTAAAATACGGACTATAAACAATGGTATACGCCTATTTATCTATTTATCAATTTTCTAAACAAAGTCCAGTGATTTACCCTGTCAAATGCCTTAGTAGCATCCATGAAGCACAAAAATATGGGTGTATTATGTCTCTTATAAAAATCTACAATTTCTTTAAGTGTGAAAATGCACATATCTGTGGAATGACTTCTTTTAAAGCCAAACTGAAGATCACTAGTAACAAGTAAAGTTTCAATTCGTGATAAGATACACAATTCAAAAAGTTTAGAAATCGCTGTCACCAAAGCCACAGGCCTGTAATTATCGACCGAAGTAAGATCCTTAGATTTGTCTTTAACAATTGGACAAATAACTGCATGCATAAACATATCTGGTAAATAACCATGGACGAAAAAGCCAGTAAAACAAAGGCTCAAAATGACACACAGGACTTGATCAGCATAGATCAAATGCTCTGCAGCAATACCATCGTTACCACAGGCTTTACCTTTTTCAAGTTTGTTTATACATTCTTTAATCTCACTGACAGTAACCACCATTTGATTATGAAAATCTATTCTGTCTATCGAAGACCTAACAGATGATTTATCACGAATAGTTTTGACAGAAACTAAGCAAACTTTCATAATGTTTTTTCCACATATCAACAATATTATCATGACCAGTACAACCGCTCACACTGGTTGGAATAGCGGCATGGCCACCCTTTGCATTATGAACAGAATTCCAAAACTTGCGTGTACCCCCTCGTGTTAAATTATGGGCCAAGGACTCCGCCCTAGCTTTGTTTTCGTTTCTTTTACAAGATCGCAAGACAGACTTAAATTTAGCACGAGTTTTACTCATAAGATGAAAGAGTGGGCCTGATTTTGGCTTACCATTTACCACCCAAATTTTGAACGCATCCCGCGCAGAGTTGTGAAAATTACGCACATGTTCATTCCATCCAGGGACAGAATTAAAACCGGACTCGCCGGATGATGAAGTTGGAATACAACTATTGGCAGCTAATTTCAAACATGAAACAACATTCGAGTAAAATGACTGTAATCCACGTATGTGATCAACATTCTTACAGTTGGGGTCACGGCACACAAAAGCTTCACTTGGCACTTCAAGATTACGAAGCAAAAACCCAGTTTCGTTTCCATAAATGAATAAATTTTGAGGGGTCGCTTTACTCCAATTAAAACTGCTATTATAACTGCGCATACCATGCTTGCAAGGATCAGAACGAATTAATCCACCAGTTTGTATGTTTACACAGAGAGGAAAATGATCAGACGACACAAAATCATGAAAGATACGAATATCAGTGATGGAGTTATGAACTGCATGAGTACTCACAAAATGATCTAACCAACACGTAGTACCATGTGCTTCACTTATAAAGGTGAAATTATCAGCAGAATTATCTAGCTTCTCAACATCAGATATATGCAGATTGTTTTCACGACAAAAAATGTCAAGCTCATTACCAAATAAAGTACCCAAATTGGCATTGAAATCACCAATAATAGCAACATTAGAAGTTTCTACATCAGTAACAATGTTTCTGATTTTCGCTAAATATGACATATAACTATCGTAATTATCATGTGAACAAGTTGGCAAATAAACGCAAATAAAGAATAATTTCGCTGAGGATGTAATGATTTCAACACCCAATAACCTAGTGTCATCTAAATACTTTACATTTACATTATGTCCCAATGACTTACGCCACAAAATTGCAACCCCACCAAATGGGCGTCCGACGCGAAAACCAGAAGTGTCGTCAATGGCAGACACAGCGCAAGCGTTGAATTCCTTGTGAATATTAGGCAGCAACGAAAGTTCAGCTTTTGTCAACCAATGTTCTTGAAGAAAAACAATATCATGGATGTCACAGAGAGATTTGATAGCATCAATGGACGATTTTATACCACGACAGTTATAGGCTGCAAGCCGTAGGGTCATGGAAATAGTTAATAAAATTTACGTACAAGAATACCGTCTGGCCACAGAGCAGGATCACGAACTGCGTCAGCGAAATCCCGTGTCGTTTCAATCACGAAAGATTTATACGTATCGTATTTTGTAGTGAGCTGTTCGCATTTTACTTCAGTCTTGCAGTGACTTTCAATGTAACGTTTAACATCTTCGGGAGTTGTTGTCGGAGAAAATCTTGTGATAAACAGTTTAAATGGAGGATTAGGACGTACTACCTTTAGCGAGCATCCTTCCACCGGTTTTGCTGTCCCAATTACATGTTGGGGGCGACGTTTGGGCCGGCGCGTCACCAATTTGAAATCTCCTTTCTGATTTGATGACGGGTTTTCCAAGTTCCCAGAAGATACTCGACGAGGCGGAAACAACGCAGTATTAGTTGTCACGTTACCAACAGCCACCTGCGACTGCACAGCTTCAGCATATGAATTGGTATTCACACGCCGAGCTTCATTACTAGGGGGAGGTGCTAATTTCATAACAGATGTCTCAGCGGAATCTCGACACACCACCTGTGGGATCTTGTCACGTTTTTCAACTCCCAACTGAATATTACCGAGACAGCCTTTCATCTCGCAGATTTCTTGTCGCAAAACGTGCAGTTCATCCGCCAAATCACCCACCTCAGACCGAGCATTGTTATCTTTCAACTGCGACAGCTCACGCCTCATAAATTTCAGTTCAGTCATTAAGGTAGAGACATCTATGTGGTTGATGTCAACTGGAGGTAACTTTGCGAGGTTTTTCGCAACAAAGCATGGGAGGTCTTCCTCGTCCAGTTCATGTAGTAGTTTGACCATATCCATAACATTATTATAGCGTTTGTTTTGGCCCTGACGCTTTACAAGCCGTCCAAAGTCATTATGGCAGAATTCGAAGAGGGTCTTCTTGGCCAATTCCACTTCATCATCACCAAAATGATCACAACATAATTTGACAAGCATATCAGTAGTGAGAGCATCCATTTTGTTCACCAAAAAGCATAAAAGCTCATTAATTATCACACCACTACTCGTTGTTCTTACTTGTCCTCTATCTCCATCACTTTTTGAACCATTGCCTCCGCCGAAGCGTTTTTTGTTGCAGCCTGTACATAAATGCATGTCTCCTTGGCACAGACGCACTTTAGCTGAGAGCTCACCACAGTCCTCACAGCGTAGGAAAGTCATTCTGACAGCTTGCACGTACTGACGTGGCAAACCTGAGCATGCGCAATTGAGCCTGCGAGCGCGAGAATGTGTATAGTACCATAGAACTGTCTTGTGCTATCATGTCTTTCAGCTATAAAATGTTTGCATGTTGACAGAAACTGGAATTACTGCAGAGAATACTTTCCAGGACATCACATGTAAGTCTCTAAGGTACCAAGTAGGACGTTTAGGAAATCCTTTCAGAAAGTTCACGCCGCCTGTGGCCATTTTGTGGAGTATAAGCTTATACCGTAAAATACGTACCTGCACTGGCTGCAGCGTATACAATATTTCTACTGTACAGTGTACATATTGCCGGATAATATGCGATGGAATTTTGCGTTTCACGTCTTTCAATCATTCAGATGGAAATACCGCCCTTCTCAAAACTTTGTAAAAAAAGGGTGACAGGTTTGGAATGCTAACTCTTGTATATCAAGAATGACGTAATTTAATGAGAAGACATTTGTATTCGAGCACGGCTACAGTTTTTGATTCGAAAACTCTCATCATGGACCGTGGTTGTATTCAACAATCGATAGGGCTAGGTGAGTCGAACTTTTTCCTATGTCCATGTAGCACTTGTGCAAAAATAAGCGAATCCACAGGCCTTTGGCGAATCAATAAATGCGTTTTTCACCAAGCTGAAAAGTTGAATGATCCGTCCGTCACTTTGGGACGAGGTAGATAAATGCAGTCAAACCCAGCTGGGCACATAATGTGACTTTGTTCTGGAAATTACGAAGACGAACGGCTGTGCTGTGGAACTTTGCAACAAAGTTTCAATATCTGAACTGACTACTTGAATGACAGACACAGAAAACGATTGCCAATAAAAACGCATTCTCGTTGCATTTTGATAATAATGTATCAATCACAATGACACAGAAATTATGCCTCCTCCGGCAGAAGGGCCGTGGCCAATTTTTAGCCCTGCTACAGTATGTCTCAGTGCTGAAAAGGCCATGTTGTTGCCAGGTTGTCATGGCGACTTTTAAAATTTGCATACAACTCTGAGAGTGAAACGGGATGTTAATAGGTCACAAAACGTTTGAGTCCCACTGTCGTCCATTATACCTGTTTCCTTGGGTATTAAAGGTGTGCAAGTATACACATCAAAAGACTAGAAAATTCACTTCATGGGCAGAATCTCGTAAAATAGCCTTTTCTTGTCTGGTTAACGAAAAAGATACCCCTGATCTAAAATATGCATGGTTTAATAAAAAAACTGGTTACCTAAATGGTTACCATGGCAACATGAAACAAAAATGAACATGGAGTTCATGCTGTGATAAATACACTTAGGAGAGCATTTGCATAGTAACTTGGATTACTTTTAATGGAATTTGCAAAAACTTTGAAATTTTAAAATGCAAATACGTTACTATGGAAACACAGGGCAGTAAAAATTGATATCATGTTTTGTCTTTCTAACCCAAAATAACCCTTTGGTATAATATTTCTGTTGATTACTGGATTTTTACTCTGGATATTTGGACTTTCTAACCCAAAATATCCCTTTGATATAACATATTCTGTTGGTTACTGGATTTTAGGTGGAATCTTTGAAAAACTGGTAATTTTTACTCCTGAATGGTTACCATGGAAACATCTCACATTAAAATGAGTGTGATTGTTTTGGTGTGCTAACAAGAAAAACCCTTATTATCATTTTTTTACATCAATCAATAGTTCTTTAATAGGAATTAGGGAAAGAGTAACATGTTCAATTCCAGAATAGATACCATGGCAACTCGAAACATTAAGACAAGTCTGTTTTTTGTGTTCTCTGACCCGAACTCCCCCACGAGGTAGTTTTCATATCAATCAAAGTAAGTTTTCATGGGATATTAGAAAAACTGAAATTTTCAACCCCTAAAACGGTTACCATGGAAACATCGGGCAGTGAAATCGATATCATATTTGATCTTTTCGACCCAAAATACCCTTATGGTGAAATTTTCATGGAAATTGAACCTATTATTATTCACGTTATTATTTCTATATAATACTTATATTAATTATTATTATTATTATTATTATTATTATTATTATTATTATTATTATTATTATTATTATTATTATTATTATATATGTATGTATGTGTGTGTATGTATATATATAAGTATGTATGTGTAGTGTATGTGTTTGAGCATGTTTGTGCGAATGTATTGTGTGTACATGCGTATGTATGTATGTATGTATTCTACATGTTTAAATACACTATATGCGTGCGAGTATGATTATGTGTATGTATATTATGCATTCATATGCATGGCCAAGGTATATGTATATATATATGTATATATATATATATATATATATATATATATATATATATATATATATTATATTATATTATATTATATTATATTATATTATATTATATTTTATTATATTTTATTTATTATATTATATTTTATTTATTATATTTTATCATACATGCTATGCCTATGCCTGTATTGTCATTCTCCTATTGTTTAGAGGGTACTCATATGAACCCGTATTTTAACTAGTGAAAATACGAATTATATTTTCACGGTAACCGAACTACTTACAGCAACGCGTACGATTTACCTTCGCTGGTATGCGTGACCTTCGTAGGTACGTTCATATGTAAAACAGCTGAGTGAATAAGACATCGGTCCCCGCGCCCGTTTGACAGTGCACCATGATAGAACCGCTATACGACAAGTTTCCTGTTGACGATTTTAAGTATGTAGATGATAAAATTGCATCGTTTACAACCATAAATGAGCCACAAAAATCCAACCGCACTGAAAATACTCGCAACAGACAAGACATTGACATTGACAGGTACATAATTTGTACCTGTCAATGAGATTCCCAGGGCTTGATCGTGTCCGGTGCGGGTTTCGGATACAATGTAAGATACTAGGGAAAGTCAAATTTTCGTTTAGGTTCTTCAAAAAAGTTTTAAACTTCTTAAATTTGTTAAATTAGTTAAATTAAATTAGTTCTATTTAGGCAAGCCAGTAACGGAAATATGCGAGCAGACGATGTAAATACCTTTGAAATGTTTTATTCGTACAGTAACAAAATCACGATCGACGCTACAGCTTACAATGTACTCACTTCACGTTTTCCCTAAACTGCTCACAAATTCGTTTCTAAGATAAATTAGGTATTTGACGTCTGAGGACATGTTTAATTCCTGGAGATAAACTGACTGGTACAGCTATTATTAGTAAATCCACTGAGCTTTCATAGATGTCGCAGAGCTGCTTGCTCTAACTCCGTCATCTGTTCATACTCGATCGAGTTTGAAATCGAATCGCGAACGCTGGCGCCGCGCGACTCTGATCCGACTTTGGCGGGCCTAATTACTTTCGCGAAGGGATGAGGTGATGTTTCAAAACACGAAAACGCACTCATTTTACACACTCCAGTCTATTTTTTTATGTCCACCGCCATTTTAAGCTCGAAATAAATCTTCTTCAAATTTTGAAAACCTGTGTCGACATCTTAATGTTTAATTTGTTGGCTGTAGACGTGTGCTATAAACCCTCCCTTGAAGTAGAATGGCCCAACAGCGGAATAATATCAAGAAGTGATACGGTTGTCATCACTCCTTAGCAACCAATTTTTTGTGAATACAGCGAGTAGAAAGCAAGGTCGATTTCAGTTGATTTCGTCGCTAATTTCGGAACGTCCGTGGGAAAACAGTCGTAACCAAAGCATGCATGTATGATAAAGGGATTATTACACGACGTTAGGGCGATACCGCGTCGTATTCTCGTGATGTGTCCGCATTTTGACTCGATGCTGCGCAACTCGTCAAAATACTGACACATCACTCGAATACGACGCGGTATCGACCAAACTTCGTGTAATAACCCCTAAATATTATATTATATTATATTATATTATATTATATTATATTATATTATATTATATTATATTATATTATATTATATGATATTATATTATATTATTTTATTTTATATTATATTATATTATTTTATATTATATTATATTATACTATGTTATAATTCCTCTCTATATACATTTCCCAGCTGTTTTATCTCTGAAATAAAGTTGTTTGTGTAAATTATATCTTTAAAGTTGGCGCCACGTATAATCAGGTGCATTGAAACTCTTTAATATTATTCATATCGTGAATCTTTCACTATGTTTGCTCTCGGGCCTTTAACATATCAATGCTAGCACATATACGTAAAGGAAACATCACCGGAAGTTTCATCACCGTACTCTAAATCACTTTGGTTTACTGCAACATAATGAATCATTCAAGTAAATGTGATAGTTTTATTTGTGTTTACCAGTTTGCTCTGGAACAAAAGTGATTGACGTGCACCCTGGACAAACTATTGTTATTTCATCGGACTACTACCCATACACTTACGGCGTGAACAGCTCTTGCGAATGGATTTTCAATGCCAGCGATGATGGCCTGCTGTTGACTCACGTTGCTGAATATTACATAACTTTAGAAGATTTGTTCAACATTGGTTATGGTGATAAACCGGGAAAACCTTCTGCATTAGTAGTTAATATCTACAGCCCGTTCTATACAGTTTTTGATTGGAGATCTCAAGGATCACTAGCATGGCTTAAATGGCATTCTGGCAGTAGCTCAACCCCTTATGATGACCGATGGCTGTTGTCAGTATCTTACATAGAGAGTAGGTATTATATATATATATATATATATATATATATATATATATATATATATTATATATATATATATATATATATATATATATATATATATATATATATATATATATCAAAGACTAATGGATATACATTCATATAACACACGTACATTTTATTTTACATAGGAGAGAGAGAGAGAGAGAGAGAGAGAGAGAGACAGAATGAGAGAATGAGAGAGAGAGAGAGAGAGAGAGAGAGAACAAAATGCTTGAAATGCGTTTAGTATATTTACGTATATTGACGTATATGGAATATAATGTTAATGGCATACGCAACGTATATCTTTGTATATGGAACATTTCGTTACGTTGATACGCGTAGCGTATAGCTATGCAGAACATGAGTATACCTAATGCAGATCTTTGCACATCAAGTGTACAGTATAGTTTTGCATTTCATTAATATACATACGAGTATACTTAACGTATTTGACACATGTACAGAATCAGTATATTGTATATATTGTTGCATATCAAGCATTTTGCCCAGTGATATGTCCGGCTGATCTCCCTACGTTTAAACGAAGTCCACAATGCTAAAATTCTGCTGTATTGAAGATATGTTGGCAGAAACTCGGCGTATTCTGTTCAAACATGAACATTACAAGAAATATCGTATTTTCATCAAGAATAATGCCAAAAGACTAAACCCAGAATTAGAATCGACTACAGTTCAACAAAACCATGTGCACAATTGCGCATAGAAATACGTGTATTTCCATTCGCGTTTGCGCACGTGCGATTGTTTTTTTTAACCGGCACCACGTGATCCCCTGTGCCCTGTGCATGCCGACTGGGAGCAATACTGTGTGTGCTTGTTATTCGGGTAAAGGGCGATTGAAAGAAATGACACATAGAATGAACATTCATATCTTAATTTCTGTCATTGCAGGGCCTTCCTATGTGTGTGTCAATGAGTCTACGTACTGTAATGGGATAGCTGAATGTGCAGACGGCATTGATGAAGAGGGTTGTCGTAAGTATTTCAAGCTTTAAAATTAGTCAACTGTGCACCCCCGCTTGACTATACAAGAGAAGTATAAAATTGACTATACAACAGAAGAACAAAATCCTTGTAGTTTAGGAAAAAATATCAAATCACCACTCCTCTGTGATTGACAAGCTAGTATCCCTTTGTTACTGCCTATTGGTTGAAAACACATGTTCACAAGCTGTAACATCTGTAAACAGTACAAAGCTTGTCCACAGATATCTTATTTCATCGTCAAAAAGTAATTTTAACTTTAAACTTTCTAACTAGACCTGACAATTATTTATATATGGGATGGAATATATTCAAACCTAGACTGAATCAGATGTGAAGTTGGTTTCGCGGATAAGAGCTGCAGTAAACTCAGATGGAGTAAGTTGTGCAAGTAGTATCGGAATAGGGAAATTTCTACAACGTGCTGTTCAGTAGGTAGCTTTGAAGTTCGATGAGCATTTTCCGCTATTGTGACTGATTCAGAAAGGTAATTCAATAACTCAGATGTATAGACATTGCCAATTAAAACGTTTCTGATAGCCGCATATTGCATCTTTTGCTTATATTGGAGTGAGTCAGTCGTCTGTACAGGATGTCAAAACTACCTTAGTCTATGTTGTAATGGTACGTGCCATCCATATCCTGGAATTTTCTCTTTCCATATCATTCTAGTTTGAAAGTGATATCTTCATTTTATATCTTTACAGTTTGTAATGGTATCGCCAATATCTCTGTTACTGGTAGCCAGAGGGTCATTATTACATCGCCATACTTTCCATATTCATACGCGGTGAATCAGGACTGTTTGTGGCTGATCAAAGCAGAAAGGAAAGTCAGATTTACAATGAATTTCACCGATTTTGCCATAGAAAGTTCTTTTGACGGTGTATATGTTGGTGAAGGAATGGACACGTCTAATCCTGATAGCATAAGCATTTCATCTACTGTATCCAATTTGCAGTACGATGCGACAGATATATTCGTCAGATTCTATTCAGACTACTCTAACACTGAACTTGGATGGAGAGTCGTCATTGACGTTGAATCATGTAAGTATTTGAGCTGTTAAGATACAGATGATTGACAATAAGTATGAATCAGCCATCGACCTATGAATACAATGATAATTTGTTACCCGTTCGCTATATAATCGGAGACTACTGTAACGCTACCTCTTAGATGAAGGGGTTATCTTATTTTTTTGTTGAGGTGGTGAATGACTAACCGTAAAGGCAAGTTGTGTTGTGTGAACGAATTTGCCTCTGGTTTGCTGCCACAAGCAAACTTTTGGCCTTTTGTTGCAGAGGTCTTTGCGGTGAATAGGGTTCTAACCCTTTGTGTGTAAAATCATCAATTTAGAAATTGTAAACACAGAGCTATACACACATTTTATATTTGCTTTTTTAAATGCAGTAAGAGTCGATCTGCTATATATTTGTTTTTTTTCAAGCATCTTCCTCAAAGGCCGTTTACTTAATTATATGATTTTTCTAGTATTTATATGAAAAAACGTATCGTAACAAGTATGTGTTATATACCTTTAAAAAGTCCGATTTAATTTTGTTCTGAAAATGATCCACTTGATCACTTATTTTGACAACAGTTTGTCATGTGATGGCAATAATAATGTTAAGTTCAAGTTGATTTTTTTTTCTTTTTTCAGTTCTGTGTTATACATTTCTAAATTTAAAAAATGTTCAGTAATTAGCTTGTCCCAAGTTGATATTTTCAGGTTTAGATTTATGTATCATTCTAAATATTTATCATTTTGCATATTGATGCTTTTGTTGAATCTGTTCTTCATTTTTATTTCGGCGAAATGCAGTCAGCATCTCCCCGTCATAAAACATAAGGAGTTTTACAAAATTCGGCATGCTTGCTTCCAAATGGTAACCATTTGAGCTCTGAATGTCTTCTCTTGTAAAAACCTCAACGTGTCTCAAGCAACAAATATTGATTATCACATCTGATGCATGATGCCATGATACGGTATACATGGGGTCTTTACTATGTGTTATAGCTTATCACCATTAATTACATAATTTTGTAATACTTACTGAAGATCAGAACTCTCCATATTCTTTTTTCACACTGCATTACTCATTCTAGCTTGGTAAGATGGACCATAACATGTAGACAAAAATGTTCGTTTCGATGCCTTGCTACTCTATAACGTGAATACTACAACGGCGTTGACAACAATGAAACAGCAAAGCCTAATCACGGTTGCCCTAGCAGCTACTTTTGTATGAGAACACATATTTCGAAGACAGACTCTATTGTTTACTTCCAGAACTGTATGCCATGCGTATGCGACCCTCCAAACATTTCCTATTTTTCGTTTTATGGGTACATTAGTTGGCCACATTTTGCTAGATCGACACAGTCGGGTAACGGAACAAAAACCTTTTAACTGTGCTTTAGGTAAAATTTAAAAACGTTGATGTCTAAGTTTCACACTTCGATATGTTTTAACAAACAACACATCAGGAGGCCAGGATCAAGTATCTTAACCTACTTTGTAACTATCCTTCAATTTCATGTCCGAGTTAATGTTATCCTGTTCTCAAATAACGACGATTGAAAGACTCAAAGTTCTTCATGAACCGTAATTATTATTAACAATAATAAATGCTTCACTATGCACAGCTCAAATCAGCTGAAATCAAAGAAACAAATTATCCAGACTTTCATGTAATTTTAATCAAAATGGCTGCCATATCCTTTGCCATTTTTACGAGACAAAGTATTTTAAACTTTTCAAAAAAAGACAAATTATGGAACTTTGTAAGCCTAAGAGTGAGTATACACACGCAGAAACCAGAAGAGCGTTGTAGACGATTTGGTGACCCGAAAAGCAGTACTGCTAAATCGAGGTATCCGTTAAGTAAATCGATCGTTGTGACAAGGTCATTTAAGCCTTCAGGCAGAAATCAGTGAAGGTAGTTCATCCCCTTAAGTTACCAGAAAAAATGGAAGACAGTTAATATTTCAATTTTGCCGTATGCTCAGGAAATTAATATTAAAATGTAAAATTTACTGTTTTACAAAAAGATATCTTTATTAGCAAACAAAAAGAAATATTGTAAGTGGATGCTATACTCACGTTCTTGACTGCAGGTGAACTAAATTTATACGTAATATTTGTAAACACTAGAATGGGAAACTTTAAGACAGTGTATTTTTCACTTCAAATATGTAAATTCAAAAATGTATAGATTCCTAAAATTGCCTTTTTTAAAATGTGGTTTTAAAAATTACTCTTTTGTCTAGACTAATTTCAAAATATAAATGTTTAAATTAAATCTATCTATGCTTTTCTTGTTATTTGACAGTGTGTGATAACATAGGAATTCCACAATGCGATCAATATATACCGTATGGTGGATACACCTTCTATAGTCCAACAGGGCTTACCAGGATGCAGACGATGAACATAATGGAGGCAGTTAGTCGTACTGCTGCTGGTTGTCACCGATACATAGACCAATTCATGTGCACCATTCTTTCACCGGAGTGCAATATGGTTAGCGTGTACCGACAGCCTTGCCAATCGTTCTGTGAAGAGGTACAAATTGCTTGCGAAGATGCATTGGCTGGCGGCGGAGCAGTCTGGCCTGTCAACTGTTCTTCCTTACCAACTCAAGATGAAATGAGTGATTGTGTCGGTGAGTATATCTTTGTGTTTCTCTGTATCCGTGGATACTGATCACTGTATAATGTGCATGCTATACATGGACAGCACTTTCATTTTCATTCTATCAAATATACCTTGGGGAATCTATGTTTGTGATTAGCAGAGATATAGCAGAGAAATTACATGACATTACTTTGAGCAGGCTATTGGTGTTTTGACTTTGCAGACATGTGTGACCTGTCGCTTCAGTGTCTCAAAGAACAATTGTAACCCATCTGATTCACTTACAGCGATAACCCCGTGCATGGAGAACCCCTGCCTAAATGGAGCTACGTGCTACGTTGTTAGTAACAGTTCAAGTTGCGTTTGTGATGCAGGATTTACCGGCCAGAATTGCGAAATAGGTAATTAATGAAGTATTACTTGTCAACTCGAGGCAAAATGTGAATGTGCCTGTCCCTTTCAAAAAATTAGGCTTTCCTTGGACACGTTGAAGTAGAAGAAGACCCTAATGCTGAAATTTATTTGTAAGCATATAGAATTTTCTATCAATGGAAAACGGAGTATAAAGAAATTACAAAGAGGCTGAAGTTAGCACTTTGAACAATGCATTATCAACGCAAGGGAATAATCAGTAATTCTTGGCGTTCCTGACTCTTCCATGGCTGTCACAGTGTCCCTAAGATCATGGAAAATGTCTCTTCAACAAGAAACATTTTCTAGCAGTATAATAAAATATGAACCCGTGGATGCTTAAAAATATATGTTCATTTCTCGTAATAATTTTGCGGTAACTTAACGAGTGTCTATCGTGGGACCACTGTCAACATTCGACTTTGGATGCAAACATACTATTTTCAACAATGATTTGCGGGTCTCTATATGTGAATGTGGTCAAAACAGACTTTATTGACGTGATACTAGTTTCGCTGGGTAGTTCGAGTTTGATTTTAATGGAGTATTCATTGGATGCGCTAATTAGTAGGGAAGTTCAAGTGACAGACTCTCAAGAAGTGACATTTATACAACTGAGATAGAAAATCTCAGTACTTTTAGAATATGGAAATGTGTGAAAATGAAAATGAATGTAAACATGAAATTTGTCAACCATTTCGCCAAGGGACCCCGCGATCATCATGTAGTTTGTGACATCAATGCCGGGACATTACGTCACTTTCGCCTGGGGATTCAGAGGAGTATTCGTCAGATCGGACGTTTCCAGGACAGACAGAGTCGATATTAGAGAAATATGGGATAGGCAACGTGTATTTTAAAAGTAAAGTATTTTACTTTATTTTTCCTATCAAACGCAGTAATTAGCAACTGTCTGAGCGATCCCTGCCTCAACAATGGTACGTGCTTCGATACTCAGAGCGGATATGTTTGTGCGTGTCAAGACGGATATGCTGGTCGTAACTGCGGTATGTAAAACATTCGAAAGATGTTCATCAGTAGAAACATATTTCAATCTCGCTACGTATTTATTACCTACATACCTACCTACTTACCTGCCTGACTACCAACCTACCTGCCTACCTACATACCTACCTACCTGCCTGCATGCATGCATCATGCATGACATACATACATACATACATACATACATACATACATACATACATACATACATACATACATACATATACTTGAGGTGCATCAAACATTTCTGCTTAAAATCTAGCACATTGCACTGATTTGTAAATTTTAAAATAATAGTTATTGTAAGCATTTAAAGTAATTTGAAATATGAAATTCGAGTCAAACATGTCGTACTTAAAAATTAAAATGTAGGATTTGCTAAAACATTGAAGACCGATTGTTTAACCCAAAATATTAATGGCAATAATTGATTTTAGCGAGCACATGTTGCATTTCGTGTAAACTAAACTAATTGTTTGTTGAAGGAATTTAAGAAACAATTGAACATACAAATATCTGAGGTAAATCTGATTTTCTGAAAATGTGTTTTACTGTGATCTATGCATGCATACAAATCGTAACCTTTTTACAGTTTAGCAGATGCCGGGACCAAACATTTTTGGCAGTAATCGTGTGCTAAAATCATTTTTTTCACCTTTTTATAAAATATACGTACGCCAGTCAAATTCTTTCTCTTTTTTGCTAATGTGTTGATGAAAAACTGTAGCAAATGAATTGTGATGAACAGTTTGTCCAAAATTAACAAAGAAATTATAGACAAATTAATAAAAATTGGTTGCACTAAAATTATGATGAGAAAAATTAAAAATTACAGCATACAAGGGGCTAAGTCCTTTTTTCGCTCAAAAATACTAACCAAGGATTTACTTTTATATTCCAAGTTCTTCAGAAAACCAATTTAACAAAAATACGATGACGTCATGGTATCGTTATATCAGTGAATGCTATCCGCGACTTTCCGATCATTCATTTTGTTTTCTACTTTCAAATGACCAATTTCAAATTTCAGATTGCCTTGATATTTCCACCCAAATATGCAAGGAGATGCCCCTAAATTTTGCTCGGTTTATGCTGTTTTCTTTTGGTACTGATCGAGCAAATCCTGCAAGAATGATTGACACCTTGGAGAGGATCAGCAGAGAGAGAACACCCTGCCACGAGTACCTTGACTACTTTATGTGTGGTCTTTTTGCTCCTGAGTGCAATGATGAGAGTCACTACTCAGCTCCCTGTCGCTCATTCTGTGAGGATGTCAGACAAGGTTGTGAAGCTAGGTTCCGCCGAGGTGGCATCAACTGGCCAATTAATTGTGACTTGCTCCCAATTCAGAATAACAGTGTCCATTGTACGCGATTGCCGTCAGGTGAGCTATAATACGAACTTAATTTTTTGTTAATATTTGTGTAATTGGTTTGAATATGTTTTTGTCTGATGCATGGTTTACCTTGAATGTTATGATGTATATCAGTGTTTTTACGCGATAATACCGTAACCAGCAAATAACCTTGAAGTGACGGGGCTTTTACTTCCAGAGGATGGATTTTGCGGAACACGGCCAGCTGCTTCACCGAGAATAGTGCAAGGAACAGCGGCATATCTAGGTCAAGTACCCTGGCAAGCCTCTCTACGTGAAAATGGAGTCCATCTTTGTGGTGCAGTAGTTGTCGCGGAGAGGTGGCTGCTAACAGCTGCACATTGTGTGTAAGTTTATGTATTTTATACGCCATCGTCAAGACCATATACCGAAAGTCGGTGATCATTTTGGGATTTTTCGACGAGAGAGAGAGAGAGAGAGAGATGCATGTTACAACTTGACATATTGAAATTAAGCAGAGAACGGACGTTACCCAGATTTCACGCTACTATGTGTCCTTCTGTAGCGGTCATATGGTATTTAAAGGTTATTTAAGCAATAAAACACACCCAGCGACTATATACCACGAGATTTTGACCAGTTCACGACATATATGCACGAGCGATAGCGAGTGCATATTTAAAGTGAAATGGTCAAAATCGAGAGGTATACCGTTGCTAGGTGTGACTTATTGCTATTATATCATAACATTATATTGAAAATCTAGCCAAGAACGTGAAAAACGGATTTTTTCCTTAAGCTAAGAGCACGCGCGTATGCCTGCCGTGGTATATCGCCAATATACCACGGTTCTTTTCGCGTCTCGAACCAATCACATCGCTGCATTTGCGCGTTCAATATACTGGTATGATATAATACCCAATATCGCCTGTTCCTTGCGTCGTATCAGCATTCGTGTCATTTGTGTTGCGTCAGACACGAGACGAAGTCGAGTGTCTGGCACAGCATAAAATGTCGTATGGGGGAACTCTTTAAGGTGCAATATGCTGTAACATCATAACCGATCAAAAATTGTCCTCTGCTTCAAATCTCTACTGATTTCGATCGCGCTCGATCGTCGTACGGCTGAAGATGGACCGCCATTTTGTTTGTTTTCACAAGCACTGGTGTTTTTGAGGGACAGATGCAATTTATCACGCGAGCATTTTTGAAGAGATATAGCATTTCATACATTTGAGGGAGGTTCTATATATTTTGTGCAACAATAAGATGGCAAGATGTGGTTGATACAGTGCATGTGCTTCATCCAAAAATATCAAATCACAATACATGGAGTCTATCAGGAAAATTATTGACAATTTCCTCTGCAAAATATATTATATCTATATTTTATATGTTTGATAATATATTTAAATGTACTTTGCGAAGTAGAAAGTAACATGTATATTTGTTAACAAGAAATTGATTTTGGAATTTCGTCTATTTTGTTGGTTCACTATACATAGCAGTCTATGATGAAATATGAATATTTTTCCAATTAAAAACTAGGTAAATCTGTGCATTTATGTACACTTGATTATTAGTATTAATGTTCATGATTAGACTAGAGTGGTTTCAAGTCATGGTTATGCATATAATGTGATTTTGGAATTTCACAGAAATGTTGATTCATAATACATGGCAGTCTATAATGAAACTATGAATATTTTTTCCACTACAAAAAGTAAATCTGTGCATTTTTATGCCTGAGTATTGATATTAATGTTTTTGATGAGACTAAAATGGTTACAAGTCCATGGTTGTGCAAGAAATGTGATTTATGAATTTCACCGAAATGTTAATTCTTAATACATGGCAGTCGGTGATGAAACTATGAATTATTTTTTTCTAATACAAAATTAGATAAATCTATGCATTTCTGTATGCTTGATTTTTAACATTTATATTTTTGATTGGACTAGAGTTGTTATAAGGCCATATTTGTATGAGAAATTTGATTTTGGAACTTCACTGAAATGTTGATTCATGGTAGTCTATGAGAGAACTATGCACATTTTTTCCAATATAAAACTAACAGTATTTTTGCATTAATGTACATTTGCTAATTGATATACACTTTTCCACCTGTTTCGTATGTTTTTGTCCCTTATCTTTCATCAGTTTTAACTGTTCAAGATGTTTAATGTAGGATACCGCTGCATCTTCTTTGCTCATGAAACTTGTGGATAATGTACATGTGTATGTATTTGAAAGAATCGGTGTATTTCGTTGGCTATTTCCTATTCAGGAAATACCACACAGACAATCAAAGGTTTGGCCATAATATCAGCTTCTGTCAAAAGTAAGCCTCCCCCAAGATAGGTTTAGAAAAAGTTACCCTCCGCCTTGAACGGTTTTCTAAAAAGCGACCCCCAATGCCCCGGCACACCCCTTGTAATTACTGAAGGCTCCCTAAACGCACACATTACAACCACTGTACATGTCCTACCAGGTACCTATCACTCCTGGGTGGGGAGAAGCAATGAGGAATAAAGTGTCTTGCTCAAGGACACGACACTATAGCCATGCCAGGGCTAGAACTCGCCATCCTGTGATGATGCATCCACTGCTCTAGCCACTGGCCCATGATGCCTCAACAATCTAATCCTGTAGTCGATAACTAAGAAAGAAGGAATGAAAGCGGTTGTGAAGTAAGATAATTGGGCCGAAAACGGGTATTTTTATTAGAATAAAGCCAAATTGTTAGAATCAGGTTTGGTTTATCCCATCTTATATCTACATAAACCATTCACCGTATCTTTCACCCCAGCTCAACTAAATCGACGTCATCGCTGACTGTAGTTGTTGGTTCGCTAAGTCCATCGTCATCATCACCTGAACGCTTCGAAAGTGCGGTGATATCATCCACGGTGCATCCATCGTACGATTCAGCTACCGAAGCTTGGGACGTCGCCCTGCTCTTCATCGAAGATCTCATAGAGTTTAACGATTACATTCGTCCAGTTTGCTTGCCACCATCTCATGACCCTGACTTCTTCCCTGATTACCAAACGTGTATGATAAGCGGATGGGGCTATATTCATGAAAATGGTATGACACTGCATTCTCTTTTAGACGGTATTTGTCTATAGTGTTCGCTTCTGCAAGATTTCAGCATCGTGTATTCAATCCATATGGCCGTTAGAAATATATTTGGACATGACTTTGGATGTGGGTTTGGTTAACACGTCTAGAACGTCATTTTTATCTAATGCCCATTTTGTTCAGCATTCTTCATTGCCTATTGGCACTTGAAGGGTAAATCTGATGAATATTTGCCCATAATGCATTGTAGTAGTAAAAGTGTAGTCCTGTCAGATGCTCTCATTACATTTTCACCAATAATGCTACTAATGGCAAAGCAGTGGTTTCTCCATGACGAGGACATGGCCCTGCTTTCAGGTATGCAGCTTTAAAAACTTAATATTCGTTATTATGCTTTTTGATATACAGCTGTTTCCCTGAGCGCAAATCTACTGACCGCAATGACTGCTCTCGATACAACAGCGAATTGCGATAGGGTTTATGGTACAATTGAAGATAACATGATTTGTGCCTACTCGGCTACGTATGCTGACACCTGCCAGGTAAGCTGAACTATAAAGATGCATTTGCGTCCAAAATGGATCGGTCATTATAACCACAAATGTACAAAAAAGATTACTTTCTTGCGATAGAGAGATCATCTACGAAATGATCACAGATGCTGTCAGGGATAGTCAGCATCAATACACGCTTCATTCGGAGACGTTGGCCTGAGTTATTTGGAGCGCTTTTGAATGTGGCAATTAATCTTATGCGAACGTTTCCGGCACCAGAAAGCGTGACGCTCTTAGTGCATTAAGATTTCTATGCTAGATTACCATAATACTGATTACTACTTTGAGCCTTTCACCTCGGCATCGAGATCTAGTGAAGGAGACTGTTGTCTCCAAAGCTCATGCTAAATTCACCTACAATTGATCTCAGTGTGCTGCCTGAACCGCCGTGATTACAATTTGAAGTAATTTTACAGTGGTGATACAAACATTGAGGTATCCCGACGCCTCGCTCTCAACATTGCCATAATTGATCATCTTAACTCTACGTATCTTCTCAGCAAATTACAATTTGAGTGAAATTGAAACATGTTTCGTGGATAGCCAATTGTCGGCATGTGGTATGTACGACTACCCTACATAAATGTCATCTGATATGCCTTGGCCTATTGTTTTCTACGACTATGATATTGTTCTAAATACCTAGTGCACTTAAACAGAAAAACTGTTCTTCACCCTCTTTGCAGGGAGATAGCGGTGGTCCTCTAGCGTGCGAAATGAATGATGGGAGGTGGTATCTTGCAGGGATTACCAGCTGGGGGCAGGGATGTGGACGCCCTGGGATTCCTGGGGTTTATGCGAGAATCACTGCTGCAAGGCAATGGATCAATGACGTCTCAGGTGTATAATTGCAGTCACTGAATCAGGTTCGAATGAGATGTTTAAGAAGACAGGAACTTAATTAACTTCACATTTCTGCCTTAAGCAATATGTTATTGGGGTTAGCAGAGTCTATCGACTTCTTTCGTTTGTTTATACGACCGTCTGTCGTATTATCAAGGAGTGCGTTCACTCCTTGTGGAGAAAAAACCCATGTCATGACTATGGTCCGAGAAACCTATAGTTTTGGACAAAGAACCCTTATTTTTTTACTTTTACTAGATGTTAGTTGACAAAACTTCGCGCCATGATTGCTTTCGGCAGTTTTTGATGTCATTCACCATTTCATACTCTTTTCACTTTTAGGAAATGTGAGATATTTTCCTTATACAGTGTATTGAAATGCACATCAGAGACGAAGTGGCGTTATTCACCAATATCATGCAGGTTCATTCATTATTCTGACATTTGGTGGTAGGTTTCATGACGTTACTATTATTATGTATTTATAAATTTTTAACCACTCTGATTTTAAACAATAGAAGTTTTGTGCACACACACAAACACACACACACACACACACACACACACACACACACACACACACACATATATATATATATATATATATATATATATATATATATATAATTTACGTTTTATGGTATATAGCATATTACATTAAGGAATATATATCGATGATTGCATACACGTATTTTATAACTCAGTACACTTATTCTGAAAATGTTAGAGCAGGAACTACTCTATAGGCAGTAATAAAACTACGAGCTCTTGCTAGGCTGTTCTGTTCATTTTGGCATTGACTGACGGCTTTTGTATGATCAACAGTGTATATGGTCTCACTTACCGTTAACTTGTTAAACAGATATATACTTCGATATAAAACGTTGCTTATTGTTTATGCTAAGCAACTGACTTGTACCTTTGTCATTAAAGCATCACATAATACAGCACCATACCTGAGAGCCACTGTACCTTATTTCCATGTCCGGAACTATTTGATGAGATAAAAATGTCTCTGTTGTTATATTTCGTTGTTTTTGTATCATAATATGACGGACACTAGCTATGCAATTTCCGTCTTCTGGAGTCTAGCATCCGTTACTGCAGACACATACACATACAGCATGTGCATACGTCGCTATGTCACATGGAATCCAAAAATACCATCAGTATCACTCTTTTCTAATTTCATCTTATCAAATTTGAAGAAATACATCACCTCGATTATCGCATCACCTTGTTAGGTAATACATGTATTAACCAATTAACTGTAATCGAGCATTTGTACTATTCTCACTTTTAGCTCCGCTGTCAGCGGCGGACCTTATCAAGTAGCTTGATTTTCCGTTGTCCGTCATCGTCGTCGTCCGTCGTCCGTTAACAATTGCCTTCTCCTTTAAAACTGCAAGACCGATTGCTTTGAAATTTGACATGCAGTTCACTTAGGGCGAGCTCATTTAAGTTTGTTAAAATCTTTGTGAGATTTGCATGTTTGTATTTTTTGTATTTTTTGCTGTTTTGGTGAAAAATCTGCTTCTCTGAAACCGCATGCTGACTGCTTTGAAATTTGATATGCTCTTTACTTAGGGTGACATCACTTAGATTTGTTAAAAAAAAATCGTGGTAAAATTTGCATATTTGTATTTTAAGGCAATTTTTGTCATTTTTGGTCAAAACATTTGTTTCATCGAAACCGCTTGTCTGACAGCTTTGATTTGTGCTATACAGATTTATAGGGACGACCTTAACGTGATATGTTCAAATTATGATGAAACCTACAATTTTGTAATTTGGGGCATATTTTGCCTTTTCGGTCAATAAATGTGTTCCTCAAAGAGTACTGGTCTGATAATTTTGAAATTAAGTATAGAGGTTCCTACAGATGAAATAAATGTGATAGCTTTGATATTTAGTATACAGGTTCCAGGGATTATTTTAATATGATATATTGACATTTTGATGAAATCTGCGATTTTGTTTGTTTGTTTGTTTGGTTGGGTTTTTTTTTTTTTTTTTTTTTTTTTTGCAATTTTCGCCAGTTTTGGTCTAAAAATTTGATTCTTAAAAAGACTACTTTTCAGATAGCTTTGGTTGACATGTTGTTAGTGATAATCTTTATATGATATGCTCAAATTATGATAAAATATTCACTTGTGTATTTTTGCAGCTATTTTTGCCATTTAAAATTTGTCTGGCCACTGAAATGAACTATCTAAAATGTCCGCCTTCTCCATCAACACATGTGTCAAAAATAGCTATTCTCTACATTACACAGCGGGTCTATATCGGCTAGGTCGCTTATTTATAATGGAAAACGTTGAAAAATTGTAAGTATGGAAAAGCTTGCGACATTGCTATTTGGGCTACAGTTGACCTTTTGATCATTGAGCGATACTTATATGGAAAAATGTATGTTTCCTAAACATTACTTTTGAGGTTTTCTTGGTATGGGCTTAAACCCTTAAAATATGGTAAAAATTTAGAGAATTTACTCAATATGTTTGAAGATGCGGAAAAAAATATCGGCGTTTTTAGGGTAGCTCGGGTTATCGGAAACATACACATTTTTCCATGTAAACCGATGTATTCGATAAAGTTTGTGTGCGGTGTGTGATAGTGAGTGTGGGAGCGTGAGTGCTTCTGAACTCTACAACGTGTGGAGGGGTCGCAGTCAGAAACAACTTAGTTCGCTTATTGAACCACTCCTTTTGCGAGTTGGGTTGGCTGAGCGGTTCTGTATGTTGCTTTTGCGCTTGGTGACTGGATGCCATTGGTTGTGAGTTCGAACCCGATTGAAAACACCGTATTTCCAGTTGCCTAATCGCTGAGATCAATAGCCAGCTTACTTATTTTTAGAAGAAGAAAAGTTCACCATGTATGTTTTTGTCCATGGATACGCGAGCGTTTGACTCTTCCCTACCCAGACGTCAGAACGATGCATTCTTTACTGCTTGGAAATTGACTCATTGATAAATGTACAAAGTCACTCCGGTGAGTTTTGTATTGTGTAGCATAGCCTCGGCATTTGAGATTGCAATGGAGCATCTGCTAATTGCATTGGTTTTCATGTATAAAAATACATCCTTTTGCTTTTGTAACTTTTCTTGAAACTTCCTCAAAAGTCTTGAAACACAGTTTAAAAGCAATTGCAGAGTCACGGTGCTAGATTTCAAGATGAAATGCTATCTTGCAGGAAAAAAAAACGGACAAAAAGTAGTAGCGACGATGATACGAGTTCCGTCAAAGACCAGGTCATTGTGAGAGACCAATCCCTGCATCCGTCCTTCCATCATCCATCAATTCATTCATCCATCCATCCATTCATCCATTCATCCATCCATCAATCCACCAATCAACCCACCCTCACACCCACCCACCAACACACCCACCCACCCATCCATCCATCAATCCATCCATCCATCCGTCCGTCCATCCATCCATCTATCCATTCTCAGACAGAAGTCAAAGGATTCTTAGCTCGACACTCTTATATATATTTAATTATAATTATTTATTATAATTATAATTATAATTATATTTGGGGGGTTATTACACGAAGTTTTGGCGATACCGCGTCGTATTCGAGTGATGTGACCGTACTTTGACGAGTTGCGCAGCAACTCGTCAAAAATACGGACACATCACCAGAATAAGACGCGGTATCGCCCAAACATCGTGTAATAACCACTTTATCATACATGCATGCTTTGGTTATGGCTGTTTTCCTACGGACGTTCAGAAATTAGCGACGAAATCCACTGAAATCGACCTTGCTTGCTCATCGCTGTACTGATAAAAAGTTGGTTGCTAGGAGTGATGACAACCATATCACTTCTTGATATTATTCCGCTGTTTGGCCATTCCACGTCAAATGAGGGTTTATGGCACACTTTTGAAGCGAACAATTTAAATATTAAGATGTCGACACAGGTTTTCATACTTTGGAGAAGATTTATTTTTAGCTTGAAATGGCGATGGAAGTAAAAAATAGGCTGAAGTTTGTAAAATGAGTGTGTTTTCGTGTTTTGAAACGTACACTCATCTCTTCGTGAAAGTTACGAGGCCGGCCAAAATCGGGTCAAAATACTCGCGCCGCGCCAACGTTCGATTTCAAATTCGATCGAGCAGCTGATCAGCATAAAGCAAGCAGCTCTGCAATATCTATGAATGCACAGTGGAAATAATAGCCGTACCAGTCAGTTTATCTCCAAGAATAATACATGTCCTTAGTCGTCAAATATGCCGAATTTACCACCTTAGAAAGGAATTTGTGAGCGCATTAGGTAAAACGTGAAGTGAGTACACTGTAAGCTGTAGCGTCGTAACTCGTTCGTGATTATGTTGCTGTACGAATAAAACATTTCAAAGGTATTTTCATCGTCTGCTCGTATATTTTCCTTACTGGCTTGCCTAAATAGAACTAATTTTCTTTCACGACAACGTAAACGAAAGTTTTACTTTCCCTAGCATCTTACATTGTCTCCGAAACCCACACCGGTGCCACCGGGCACAATCATGACCTGTAAATCTAACTGACAGACCTGTAAAAATCGGGAATATAATATGTGCACAATGTCTGTCGCGAGTATTTTCAGTGCGGTTGGATTTTTGTGGCTCATTTATGGTAGTAAACGATGTAATTCACCACTCACATACTTACACTCGTCAACAGGAAACTTTTCATGTAGCGGTTCTTTCAACCGAGATCGTAATCTTCGGCAGCGCAGAGTAGACGACATGAAAACACCACCGTATGGGACTGGCCGTGAACGATGACAGGTGTCGGGTCGGCAAAACGTTATTAACATACACATTTTCAATGCGTTCGTTTGTATGTTTTGGTACAACTGTACTTGTACCTAAGTGCAATGCCCATGAACTGACTACAAACAACAAAATTTTGACCATAATCACATTCACAATGACGTTTCGGAGTGTCACCTTTTAATTCGCTCAGCAGTTTTACATGTATGTGAACATCCCAGCGAAGGTCACGTGTACGCGTAGCTGTAAGTAGTTCGGTTACAGTGAAAATATAATTCATATTTTCACTAGTTTAAATACGGGTTCATACTAGTACCGTCTAAACAATAGGAGAACGGCAATACAGGCATAGCATGAATTATATATATATATATATATATATATATATATATATATATATATATATATGTGTGTGTGTGTGTGTGTGTGTATATATATGTATGTATGTATATATATATATATATATATATATATATATATATATATATATATATATATATATTAGAGTGTCGATATGTACCAACTCAGAGCGTTTGTTTAACACTTTTGATTTGTCAGCATTGATAATAAGCAGTTTTTCTAATACAAAGATTACATCGCTTGCTTATGTTAGAGTAGCTCGATGTTTTGTCGATAGTTCACCACGAAATGTCAAAGGCTTAGTCCTTACCTTTTAAGTACCACAAAAACTTTGACAACTGTATATTGTTCTTATATTTCTCGTTACGGAACGATTGCATGTGATTAGTGGTAGTAACCTTCATATCCGTGTCTGGTGTTTTCTTTATATGCCTTAGTGTTTATTATGCAGTATTGAAGGATTTAGACTAAGGCGCTTTTCAAAGACATATAATTCTCGCGACAACATAATTTGAATAGAGACTCGAAGAAAAAATCAAGGACACAGATTTGAAAGGTCTTGCTTAGGCTTGTCAATGCCAAATTTCAACCGGAAATCGAGCAGCGTGTTCGTTAAAAGGGGAAAAACTCGAATTTTGGAAGGTGCAGCAAAACAATGGCCACGTGTCTATTATGCAAATAATGACTGTGTACTGTGCACGGTCGGATTTCCGCATATCAGGGCTTTCAGACGATATATACTTAATTTGGGTTTGGGACGTCTATAACTGAGAAAAAATATAAAAACCTGAAAGTGTCTGAAGTTAGTCGGTAAGCTAAAGGTGGTCGTAAAAGTATTATAACATATATCGAAGCTGTCTTCCAGCCGATCAGAATAATTATTAGTGATCAGCTTTGCAAATTGTATATTTCAAGTAAATGGACTAATTACTTACTGAAATATGTAAGTATTCGAAAAGTGCGGTAAGGACAATTCTATAAAGTGCATTTGGATCGTTTCATCTTGTAAACCATAAAGCAGATCCATGCAGGACAGCCCAAACGTGCACCGCAGCACACAGTAGATCTGTATGTGTACGCAGAGCAGACATTTCCAAATATTAGTAGAAATTACTTTATCATTACAAGCATAAAAGTTTGAATATTTGAATAATTTTTTTCAAGGCTATCATACCTGCCATCTGTGATGCGTGTCAACGACTATTGCATTGTATCTCCAATTATGCTTTATGTTCAAAATCATGTCATCCCAAAGAAAGCGTGTTAAAAATTCGTCGCTAAGCAAACCCTCTATAGACTGCTGCAGCGTGTGGTGTTGCTAGGCAACGAACAACTCAGCTAGAAGTTCAAAACAATGCATGTCTCATGTGCCAGGTTACGCGGGAAAATTCATCACAGAAAAAAATTGTTAATGCGTTCTGGGCAATCTCAGGGGAAGTTATGTTCAAAAATTCGGCAGTGAAAAGCTTGCGACATTCAAACAAAATTTCTCGATCATCTTGGCAAGGCGAAGGGAACAGATGGCTGTGCCTCTACAACTGCACATAAAGTATCAAAGACCGCAAACTACTGTAAGAATAGTGTTTATGTGATCAATTACTCAGAATTTTAAGAAGTGCCAAATGAGATATGTTTGTGTTATGTATTTTTGCAAATTGAGTTCGTGCCATGAGATGAAAAAAGAATGAAATTCAAAGGCGTAATGAGGGCGCCGATTACCTCCCTTCAGTTACTTCGTAAGAGTTATGCATAAAACAGCAAGTTTAAGACGGCTAATTAAAAACACGACAATGGAGAATGAGAAAGAGAAATAAGAATTGGGGCTTAAGTGGTAAAATGAAGTACAGTTTGATATGACTGTAAAAGAACATCATGTGATACGGTGAAAATGATCTGCCGTCATCATAATGAGAGTAGAAACTCTCTCCATAGAACTAGGCTAGTGATAACATCATCATATGTTTGTAAATTGGTCTATTGCATAAGCTGTCATGTACCTGAAGCATTTGAAATCAATTACTAATATTTTTCGTGTGATAATTTGACTCCTATAAAAGAGTAAAATTATTGCTTGTGTGACTTTTATGTTTGCCTGACTTCAAAACAACATGATAACTTCCAAGCACAGTTTCTGTGGGAAATATTTATTTATTTATGTATTGTTTTTGTTCGTTTGCTTTCTTATTTTATTTATTTAATATATTCACATCAAGCTATTTTGTCAATCATTGTTATAATTTATACAGTTTATATTTGAACATGACCTCTCTTAGGCGGTTATAGCAGTAGATTCGATGACAACTGATAAAGGAATACGATAAATAGTTTCATAAATCATGTATAGAGTTCACTTCATACAAAAGTGCAAAATATGTAGAGTGATGTTACTACCGCTTGCAGTAATATTAAATCAGCAAGATGATATGCTTAAACAGCTGTCACCTTTTCTTCTTATTCTTCTTGCATTTCATAGGGTTCAAAATTAGCAACAATCTGCAATCCAGAAACTGAGAAAATTGCAATTGCTTACATTTTCACCCTACATATTTACTTTCGCGCCTTTGAAGAGTGTTTGCCGTATTGTCTCTAACGTTGTCATGATGCAAACGTAATACTTGAACACCATTTCACAAATATTATATGCATTACCAAAAGGGTTGAAACAAGACTAGGTCAGTAATAATATTCGGGAAGAAGCTGTACAAGAGATAGTTTAGACAACACATTTTAATTTTGAAATCAACGTATCTCTATTCCATAATCTAAAGCAAATAAGTACGGAGCGCTTTCTAGGCTTGTTAAGGTACTATTGCTGAGGGAAAAATAGACGTCACGTGATGTGATCGGATCAAAAGCACACCTTCAAGTCATCATTGATCGATACCACGCCCAACCTTCTCGCGAACATCTGGTGCCAGTCTAGCTAGAAGATTATTTGACGGCACCCTGTTGTCTTTAGTTAGTGATCAAATCGCAGTCGTTTTGTCACGCTCTATCTTGTCATCGTGATAGAATGTTGGTTCCAAGTGCACGACGATTCTCCTGCAAAAATAAACTGTAGCCATCATCGTAAGACATCGTAAGTAAGTAAGACACCGTAAGTCAGCTAGCAGTAAATATACATGCTTCAATTCATATTTTGAACAGTTCGGTCAAAAAGGGTGCATATCTGGGTATGTTTTTGTCAATTTCAGAATGGTACACATGATATCAATTTAAAAGTCTAGTAACTCGACTCACTCACTCGCTGGAGTTGTTATTTTATGAATGTCTGTTTGGCTTTTGGTTTAAGTTTCTTATACTTTGTAACTGTAGCATTAACTTCCCTGTTGGCTTTAATATAAAATCTGCTACAATGATGCATGCAGGATATGGCTAGTATTGGTTTACACAGTTATGAAATCATTGGAGAAGAGAGTTTCTTTTAACATAAAATATAAAAAAAAACATTTTCAGCAGACCTTATTTCAATATGAAATGCCATCATACATTCGAATATGGCTTCCATTTGGTTATTTTACTATTGTTATTGTGAAAAGAATTACTCAGATGCACTTATATCAACCGCACTCCAACCAAGCGTAAACTTGCAATAAGAAAAAATAACTATAGCATAAATAGTGATGGAAATTCACCATGTGACCACCTTGTGTGCGTCCTTCATTGTAGTAGTTGTAACTTTCGCTTTTGACACGAAAATTTTGATTGCAACTAATATTTGTCTGTATCGTACTCTTAGGTTTAGTAGGCGATCGACTAATAATTCAAGTTTGAAATAAGAAATTCTCCGTCCCATGTAGGCAATGCAATATTCCGGACATGCACCTCCGTCGATAGTGGCCGATAGGACAGCCCATCCAGTGTCACTTGACCATGATTTTGTTGAAACTTACAAATTGTCGATTCACTTTGAGTTTATTTCATAGTGAGAATCAATATGGCTACCATTTTGTGTTGACTCATGTCCATGTTCAATGCTGTAATTCTGAAATGCGAGAAAATTTGCGCATCATTGGATTGGACAAAACACAAATAGAGATAGGCATACAACTAATAGCTAATAACAGCGATGAGTTGTTCATGCATTCAATTGCAACCAAAGTAAAATTAGATTTTTTCACTTAACCATCTTGAATTAAGCCTCTCGGCTTATATGTGTAGTCACCCATGCTTACTTTTATCCAATAAACAATACATACATACTGTACTAGCGAATATTAAATTTTGTTCATATTTTCTGAATAGTCGGATTGAAGATTAATCATGACGCTCATCCTGACTGTAATATTCGGATGCTTATACACCGTTCCATTTGTGGTAACTCGTGCAAATTTAATGACTTCCGCTCATAAAGAACTTTAAAGGTAAAGTCAAGTGCAATATCATTAAAATGCATGAGTCTTTTTTCAAGATCTCAACACCTATGAATATTTGTATTTTAGACTACGCACACTACATAGTCACGTCAGAAAATATTTTTTTAAATCAGCTATACTTGCTATGCGCAGAAGAGATAAAATAAACTCAATTTCGCCCATCTACAATATCAAAACATCGAGAGGGCAACAGCATATTGCCTTCTCAGTGTGCAATGTTAATGAGTCATTATCAAAAAGTACGACAATCGAAGAGTAACGAAATGTCTTTTTTTTGGAAATCATATATGGAGGGTCTGAGCACAGGGATATATTAGGGGACAATAAATACTAATATGATAAAAACCAAGTAAGTTTCGTTGTCCTCAATTTTTTTCTGTCTGCCTTTCTCTTATCTATACTCTCTGCTCGCGTGAGTACTTCGTGTCCCTGAATATATCCTTGTGTTCTGAGATGTCATTTTTAAACACGGGTATCATTGCTTTCAGGAATATATGGGTATATGGTTGACTTTGTTTAAAAAATTGACGTGGCATCCGCAATCAGATTTGATAACAAACAGTTACATTATTTTTTCCAAAAGAGAAAAGGGTAAAACTCATGTATGTCAAAAGCAGCTTTGTTGTTTGTTATTCTCCAGTGGACGATTTCGGAGCTATTTTAACTGCAATTTTAATTGACTTTGTTTGACGAATTGACGTGACAGCCGCAATGAGATTGAGAATAAACAGTTAACAGTATTTTTTCCAAAAGGAAAGAAAGGTAGAAATCATGTATATCAAAAGCAGTTTTGTTCTTTGTTATTCTCTAGTGGACGATTTCGGTGCTTTATTGACTGCTAAACACCTTGACAGCAGAAAAGTACGATCACTTCTCACACGTCCTGTCCATATAGATCTTATCTTTGTAACGAGCGATATGCTATTAGCTGTTGAAAGCAGCGTTACTGCTCAAATATATGGCCCCCTTGAAAGCACTTCGGCGACAAAAGATGTCGACGTAAGCGTTGGTATGCTGCTGGGTGTGAGCGTAAACAACGAACTTCAGATCAAAATATCCATGCAAACGGATGGTTGGATTTTAATTGAACACAGTTGTTGTGTGACCAGTGCGACATGGTACGGGAAGTGCGTTCTCGGTATAATTGCAGAGAAAACGCTCTTAATGGAAACTAATTGAAAACGGAGGCGGCGTCCAAAGGGTGGTATACTCAAGTGCATACGGTACTCTTATTCTGGCGATGGACAGTAAACTTATACTTCAGGTAAACTTTACCGATTTCAAATCGACCACGGAATTCCTTGATATGGACTCAGTGTGCATTGACTTTACAGAACACTTGGGTGAAATTGTTTGTTTGAGAAACAGTTGGATCGGCTTTGTCGCTCTTTGTTCAGGACGTTTACCGGGATCAACGACATATCAGGAAAACAGAACAGTTAGGTAGATCAGAATAGTGGGGAGAAAGACAGGCACTGATATATCCAATCAAGTTTTATTTCTTTAACACAGGCCACCGCCTTTCGTTACAAAGTCACAAACCTCACTTTATTGGGAAACCAAAGGTTTCAAGATGAAAATATCAAATATTAAAATCGAAACATCAACAGATTGTATCGTGCAGTGTGGAGTGTACGTAAATGTATATAGTATCAGGGCCGATGGCTACATGGCTTCCATGTTACTCGTAATCGCGCTACAAAATGCACGATGGACTTCCTCAAAATGCTACAATTTCGATCATTTTCTGGTATGATTCGACTAAAAAGGTGAAAAACTATAAGAACGAATTTGGGATAATTGGATTGTGGAGTAATGTCGGTTTAGTCTGCGAATGTAAACTCATCTGCTTTTTTGGCCCACGCAGTAGGCGTAGCCCAACTATGGGGCCTATGTCATACGGTTGTGTTAGTCTGTATGTATGTCTGTAATATGTTTGTGTGTGTGTTATGGATTTGTGTCGTCGATCTCTCTCAAACTTCTTCATCAAATGCCACGTAATTAGGTACACAGAATCTTTAGGAAAGAATTAAACCAGATCTGATTAGGTTTTGGAGGATGTGGGTTGCATAGTTAAGCTAAAATTAATTTTTGAAGTAATATTTAGACTTATTTTTGCTCATTTACATAGCAAGGGAGGATGCACTAAATTATGAGGAGTTGGGCACGCAGGACTTTGATAAATAGAATTACCATGACTATGATTTTTAGCTCGTGTTTTCATTCAAATGAGCTATTGTGGTACTGATGTTTTTAATTCTCTGTGTATGTCTGTATATGTGTTTGTCTTTTTGTTTGTCTGTTCAAGAATTATGACGACGATACTGTTTGTTTGTATATGTAATGAACTTTCTTCATTACAAATATACATCTGAATTGACCGGACCAAAGTTGACAAAACTTGCTATACCAATTGAAATTACTCTGCTATAACATAAGTGAAAGTCATTTAGCATTTTTACAAAACTAATATAAGTAACTAACGCATTTGAGAGACTTCCCTAATAGGAATATATATCTGTATAGACGATCAAAGTCGACAAAATGCCATGTACATTGACAAATCTATGATACGACACTAATATGGTCATGTAGCAGTTTCAAATCTGCACTTTGGTAGTTTGCATATTAAATGCTTTTACCAATTAGGGACAAGAAGGAATGAAGGAAGAATATGACAACAGTTTAAGAATTTTGCTATTTTGATGATATGATTACGTACCGCAGTGAAAGACATTTAGCATTTTGATGTCACCTATATATACTGATTTGCACATTTAACTACCTTACCTGGAACGTCCGTTATGGTAGAAATTAAGGAAATTTGCAATTTCACATCTAATTTGTACTTCGCATATTTTCCGACCCTTCACAATTTAGATATTAAATTGAAGCTATACACAATGGATATTGCTAGTAATGTTAAATATAAGCATTTCAATCAAGTTAAGATGTAATGGCATAACCTTGGAGAAAAGTGTCACATTACAGACAAAAGCAACACATACGATAACACAAGAGCACTTTCATTTCATATCTATTGTAAATAACAATACTGTGAATATTTGTCAGGCAAAATTACCCCTGGCCAAAACCTTCACAAAATTTAGCAATCTTTCTCATGTACGTGTCTTATATTGCTCATAAAAGAGTGTTCATATCTATTTTGTGACTGCAAACCTTGAATCATAAAAAGAGTAATTGCCTAAAAGTAAGAGGCCGTGGAAAATTCAAGCTTGTGCAAGGTAAACACAACTTATTGCGTTGCCCTCAACGCCCACCTAAACGAAAGTTAGGAAGTGCGAAAATCTAACCAAATCTCATCCTCATTCTGTTTTAGCATACCTACAATAAGTAATTGCATCGCTATGAAATCAAACTCCCATCCACCAGGTATACCCGTCTAAAATCAATCTTTATTCAGCGCAAACTTGACAATGACGCAACCAATAGAATGGAATGAATTGAAAGTGTTTCCAAAATGATTTTAACGTTATTTTAAACGTGCACTGAACCAAATGTATGTCAAAAGAATGGTGTAGCGCCAGTGCCACTCTGGCCTGGTACACGCAGAACAATATAGCGCGATATTTTGTGATACATAAAAACGCGTACTGAGATGTTGCAATAAAAAACATGTAGCGTAATCGTGCCAACGATAATCGAAATATAGCCAAACCCTCTCCTCCTAAATGTGGAAGTTGCGTTTGCCGTGCGCTTGACTTTAGTTTAATTATCCATGGGCCCAAGGAAACATCCACTAATGGCATAAAACACTTTTATCTATTATTGATTTTAGGTTGAGGACTCCAATTCCAAGAATATTGTCTAGAAATCACATATGTTGTAGCTGGAAGGGTGAGAATTATAACTATGACCAGAAAAATGAGTGTTGTCATTCTGCTTTTTGAGATAATTTACATTAAATCACCAATCACCACATGATTTTGAGTACCAATCATCAAACACGACTTCATTGCAAATTTGACCCTTTTAAAGAAAACGATAACCATGGTGGATAAAAATATCGTTATTTAATCACTACGTGTAGTATCTTCAATATAAAAAACAGATATGAAGATACTGATCCAATAACAAAGATGCCACCTATTTAATATATTAAAACTTGTGGAAAAAGTGTCAAGTCACCATTTTTGCATCAGCGGCTTTTCAAAGGAAAACCTACAATCATCACGTTCTCTATTAATCAAGCATGGTAGGATTGTAATTTTTTTCAATAAAGCATCTTTCAATGAATCATTTGTGGAAGTTTCAGGAAATCGACTGTATTCCTAGTAAAAAAAACTATGTTTTCTGACGTCTACTTGTAATCCTATGCTATGGCTAATTTTGAATTGCCCCTTGGTAGTCCACCACCTTGGTAACAATGTCCTATGGAGACAAAAAGTTATACAGTATTGAAAACCCCACCTCATAGTACAAAACGTACCAGCCCTAGATCACGTGCAACATCAAGTGCACATGCGTTGTCGTGAAGATAGTTGATCCAACGTTGACATGGTACGTGCTAGGCGTAATCGGTAAGACTATGACAGTGTATTACGAAGCTTTCTTTGAGGGCCATACAGTGATATGTTGTGGACATATAACAGGTGAATTATGGCTTTTTCAAAGTGTGAGGTGTCATTTCTGATCACAGGACTGCAAATAAAGTAAGCATAGACAGCTCCGATACACTACTTCTGCCTAATGCGATGTTTATAACGTTGCCGTTTCTGAGTTGATGTTTTCCCTAGAACGAAAATATCTCTATACCCCTTTTCTCAATACATATTTTGCTTTATACCGCTTTATAGATTGCCCCAGGCTCCAAAAATAAAAGTGATTTTGTGTTATTACGTTTGAATTTTTACGTTTCGGTGTTCAATGAAAAAAAGTCGATCGGCTTTTTGTTGTATCTTTGTATAGTACGTAAATCAACGTGAGAAAGATACGATAGAGTTACCATTTCATCTCTCTCTCTCTCTCTCTCTCTCTCTCTCTCTCTCTCTCTCTCTCTCTCTCTCTCTCTTTTTTCTGGTGTCCAGCTTACCACTTTAAATGATGTTATTTTATGTTATTTATTTTGTCGACCTAAACACAGTTGCATCACAAGGAGCTGTGTGCTCGGTTCGCGCTCACCAGCTCGCCCTCGTGTTCGTAATTCTATTTTTTATTCCTGCCATGCTTTATATTAGACATGCAGAATTTTAGTTGCTAAATCTCTGCGGACTTATAAAAGAGTGAATGGAATGAATAAAAAGTTAGATGGTAGCATTGGTGAAGTGATCGTGAAATTGAAGCAATATACTTTGGCAGTCTGTCGTCTACAGGACGTGTGGTGAACGCGAAACCCACATTGGCAAACCAGCTAAATGTAGCAACAACGAAACGCCAAAACGAATTCCTAGTGGCCAGTTTAATAGTTGTGTAGTCGAAATCAAAGAGACGACAACAGTGAAAATATTGCACCTTATATAATACCCAAAGCAGCAAAAACATCGATACTTGCATTTTAGTGAAAGTAGACGCTTAGGGAAACTCTTGTATTATCCTTGATCGCGTTTTTCAGACGAAACTTACAAGCAGGCTAATAACCTTGTGCGTAAAATAAATAAACAGCAATACTAAACCATCCATGGAGCATTAATCATAAACGTAAAAAAACGTCCACACTGCAAGAGAAAGTTGCAACGTTAAACATGACAGTAAAAACACGATTAAGCGATGGTGTCGAATGCGCAAAAACAACACACAGAGTAATTTTTGTTATGGCTCGGGTAGAGAGAGAAAGTTCAATTTATAGTCTCCATCTTTCGAAGACCGCAGATTGGAATACTAAACAAGTCAAGGCCGAAATTTGCATTGTAACTATGGAGACTAGTGCGTTTTTTCTGAGTAAAGCAGAATGAATTCCGAGAACCCGGCCTGACTTTTTGCAAGACTTTCAATATCTTACCTCTGACCGTTATTATCTAGAAGCCTTAATCTACCGATCACTAGATTTGCCAGCTACATGAATTTAACTTTGATACATTTATCTGACATCTATCAATCACTGAAGGCGACCCCGGGGTCATAAACATTCACCAATGAACGACAACTCTGAAGCGAATCGATACTTTTTGACTCCATTCATGGTCCGGAGGCCTGAACGGTGTCGTATATCGCCACTGTGTTTAGATGTATGTCTTGTCGAGCAAGATTGTAAAATTGTCGATTGTTGTTCTTAACAATTTTCAATTGTTTCGTATTTTGCATGTAATAGCCTAAAGTTCAAATAGGATTCTCAAGTTGAATGACTTCACCGTGTGAACATCATCGAAAACAGACTTTGTAAATAACGCATGACTTTGGAGGACTTTGTAGCCAATAGGCTTCATGATTATTCTCACTTTGAACCAATAGTTCTGTCACACTCGTGTTGCTACTCCCGCAGTTACGGGAATTAAAGCGAGGTTTTACCGCGTTGTTGTTATTCCTTGTGATGAACTTATGAATGTTTTCCACCAGGAGGGGAGTGCGAGGTAACAGTGGAAATTGATCGAACATCCAACATCGATGTATCCGTATAACTAAGTTTTACATTAAGCTTATGCTTGCAATGTTCCATTCAGTTCAGCTTCGACATGCAGGTTCTAGCAACTGAATGGATCGATTTTGCGCAACAATGTGATACAATATTACAATAATACTCATCTAGTGAATGTTCTCCTGGTAATTTTAGCGTAACGGTGTCGGGCCTGACAATAAAGACAACACGCCATGACTTCACTAGTTCTATACTTTAACCGATTCGGATTTTACATGTACACAAATGTAAATAGTACATCCCTTCAATCTCCGTTTTACTGGGCTTTCATTTTCATTTGTAGCATTCAACACATAAACGGTTCACGGACAGTGAGATTCTTGATTCAAGCTCATTGACATGTTTAATTTCTGTAATTAGGCTATATATAAATATTCAGTGCACCCATTTAAATGAGTCCCTTGCCATTTGTTGATCATATTTAGTGTTGGTTGCAGTAATCTATGACATTTTAATCAATAGATTATTTGCATATTTAATGAAACTTTTTAATAAGGCAGTGTATCAAAAGGCATTTGATTAAATTTCTCGAGCACATTAGTTATACTAAGATTTATTCATAGTAAAAGTGTGATGACCATGTAGTACTGATTAAAAACAAATGAAATTCTGTACTTGGGCTATATGACGAAAGTGAATCTGATATTTGTAACTTAATTTGATAGGACTTCTAAACTTCAGCAGCTAAACTTACTTTCATTCATTCATTCATTCATTCATTCATTCATTCATTCATTCATTCATTCATTCATTCATGCTAAAGTTTATGAATATCTCATGTTATAATTAGCTCACTCACACATTTGATGCCTTTTAGTAATTAGGCAATGAACAAAACTTAGTGGAGTGGATTTGATCCAAGCTGCATTTAGCATACTTTTGCATAATGAACATGCTATGTTTACACCGTACTTACATTTTGTAATATTTATTGAATACATTTTTTGAAGTTTGATGAGTTTCACATATCATAACTAGTTAATATTTTATCCCTTTTTCCCTCTACAGATTTCTGAAGGGCCGACTATAATTAATAACCAATTTTAGCTTGTGGCATTCAGCTCCAGGGAGCATAGAAACAACAGTGGAAGATGCTTTTTCAGACAAAACAACTGGAAAATTTGACACACAGGCATAGAATTGACAAACCTTTGCTGTCAATCATACAAAATTCACTTACTTTGACCTGATCATGTCATTGCCCCTACACAATTTGTGATGCATATCAGTCAAACAAAACAACCAATCTGAAATCATTCATGTCACAACACAAAATTCCAAAGTTACACTTCAGAAGTTTAGATTTCTCTAACTTTTTTGAGTTAATGTGTTAATTCCTGAGTTTGTTCTTTCTATAGCGTTGTATAGTGTTACTTGAAAAGTGCATGTTACTTGTCAATTTTAAAGATAACTTTTCTTGCTTCGTTTACTCTAATAAAAGACTGATTAATATTCATGTGTCATGTAATGTAAATAGAAATGTTTTGGTCTTCCATCGGATCCCATGCCTGTTTTTTATCATAGGTACACAAATCATTTTCGTTTGGTAAATTTGTATGATGACAAATTCTATTATTTAATTAATCTTGCATTTTCAACTATTACCGCGTGGGCAACTTAAGTTTTACTTTGATTATGTTTTGTACTTTTTTATGAGTAATTTTTAATATTGCAACATTCAGCTATAGGGCAACTAACACTTTTGAGAAATTTGGAAAATATAAAGATCTAATTATCCCAAATTAGTTGCAATCGTGTTTGTATAATACTAAAGTTATTTACAAAATACACTATACTGGGATTTATAACCAAGAACATCGTACACTTAGGTATTGTCCTTGGCGCTAATCGTCTATAGGACAATACCTTCACTGCGCGATGCACTAGGACAAGTTCCCGATAACCTTTTTCCCTATCACATGAACTTGCCCGCAACAAACCTGTGTTGTTTTGACATCTACTATCTTTACCTATCAAACAAGCTGGCACGGATACATAACAAAAGAGATAAAAAATTAAAATAAATCAAAAAAAGATAAAAAAATCGTATTATCCCTGTTCAACATGATTTTTGTCCTGCACGCTAGCGTGAACAGACCAATCTGTCATGATCGATGCAGTATCCTTATAGTAATTACGAAAAGGTGATGCGATAAATTTGAATATCGAAGGCATGTCCAACGACAGTGACGGTAGCATTGGGACAATCAGCATCCAATAACCCATAATGTTATCTGGGTATCATCGAACGAAACTTTTCGGGCTCGACAAGATCGCAAGTTTGTGATCTCTTTGAATGCCACTGCACCTGGTATAGTAAAACATACTCTTTTGATCTTGTTTTTTTGCATTTTCTTCATGAATATATTTGAAAATTTCTAAACAACTCTGATTACTGTGGCTATCCGCCGCTATCTCGACGAAATCTTCCTGCTCATCAATTGATGACTCCACTTGCTTTTGCTTCGGGACAACGGAACAATAACTGACAAGGTAACGTGACCGAATTCCTGTGTCTGATTGATAAAGATGGCATTCGGTGTATCAAATTTTCAACTATATCGGCTCCTGCTTTGCGAATAACCCTGGGGAAGTTCGGCGAGAACCACATCGATGTTGAAAGCGACTGCAGATTACTTCGTTTGTTAGGACAAAAGAGATATATTATGGCGAACGTGTCACAGTATCGATTGCTTTACATAATGCGGAAAGTGAAATGATCTCCTTGCACGAAAGTGAATTGCTCAACGGAAAGATGGCCTTTTCTCGAAAACAACAAGATGAAAGTACAGAGTAAAAGTAATCCTCTAGGTTATTTATTGACAGGCAATCAATTGAAAGTTGGCATTGGTGCGGGAGACATAAGTGTCTACAACATTGAACGGTAGATTTGAAACTCCATCTGCCGAATTGAAGACTCCAATGTTAACATTTCTTACATAAAACTACTTCACATTTGATGACTTCTACCAGCAAATGCACGGAACTGCGATAGGTACACGCATGGCACCGCAGTTTTCAAATATATTCATGGCAGATTTAGAAAAGCGCTTCGTAAATAGCTACCCATTAAAGCCTCATACCTATCTGCGTTTCATTGATGACGTCTTCATGATCTTGACAAATGGGTTGGATACACTGAAGAAATTCTATCAGGCTAGGAATCCTGTCCCTTAGTAAAATAAATGTACCATGATAACGAATTATCACTTTTATAAATCCATTTAGGTCCTGTAGGTCCTATGATTACCACAAGCAAAACGTCTACCAATCAGTATTCGGTATCAACGGAATTGACTTGTTCTCTTTGTAGAAATGATGAAGCTGACAAAACATCGGGAAATGAGGACATGCAGAGTGAAAAGACTCTGGTGAGCGAAATTTAGTAGGTCACTTCAGTGAGCAACACGTTATACACTTTTACGTGTTATTGCCTAATTCAAAATAGAGAAGACATACACCCTTCCCTTCATCTAAGAGTCATCTCCATTTGCACATTTCTCCTATGAATTGCTAATCTAACTTCAATGACGAATTTCAAGATTAAGATGAAAGGTGGCCAGAATGTCTTCCCTTTGTTATATTGTATACACGTGCCTCAACATCTCCAAATCTGGGTTTAAAGCATGATCTTTCGAGAGCTTATAACCAGAGTTTTCAAAGACACTCTGTACGCAATCAAACAGAATGTTCAAGATCATTGTGATATCATCTTTTCAGGCAGCTGCGTTCATCAAATGTGAATATTGAAAATTTCAAAAAAGATCCTTTTACGTTAAAAATACACTTACGTTTGCTACTAAAATGCATAAGTAACGAGTACACTTTGTGTGCAAAGATCTGCATTACGTTTACTCATGATCTGCATAGATATACACGCTACGCTTATCAACGTATCCAAATGTTCCATATACAAAGATATATATTACGTATACAATATTGTGTTCCATATACGTCAATACACGTAAATATGCTGAACGTATATAAAGCATTTTGTCCAGTGGTCCCTCCAGAAACACCAGCTCTCCCTCCGTAATTTGGTATGTAACTTAGCTGATACTGTTTCAGTTATTCCTGGGGAGAATACTGCAGTAGTTGGGGACGGTCAAATTTTAGAATGTCGGACTAGGGTGAGGGTCACATTTTATGGTACAAGTGTGTGCGGAATTCTCCATGCCCACCCCCTGTAATTACTGAAGGCTCCCTTATTGCATGACGCCATTTCTTCACGAGGTCCTTATCACGCAGAAGTTTAGAGAAAGGTACGTTGTGACCAGACACGTGCACTCTCCGGTAACCCTTACCAGTACAATCTGGGACAAAGCAATGTAGGGGCATGTTTCAAGCCTCTCTACGGAAAAAATCCGAGTTAGCTTGTTTCATAGCGATTACAAACTATCTTTATATGGTTTGATGGACCTTAATAAACAACATTAAAGTGATCTTGGCCTAAATTCACATAAACGTGACAGTGTGGCTATATCCTGTTCCTAACAGCATTTTGATGTCATTGTGAGACCTGAATCCGTATTTACGCAGTATGAACAAATCCCCTATGCAAGCCTATCAAGGACTGCAGTCTCAAAAGTCAGCAACCTACAGTACAATTTAATTCCGTACTTGAGTTTAATCAACTATTGTACCGCCATGCCTCAAAGATTTTTAGAAATATCAGATTTAACTTCAACAAACTCGGTATACGCTGGATCTAATTACACTGGAGAATATTTATGGTGTTTTACTCTCCTTAAAAGCATACTCGCATTTCGATTGCAACATGATATCACGTGACTCCATCCATGCATTCACGAGCACCGACAGCAGGGTACGTGTACTTGTTCACTCGGTATAGAATTGCAGACGACAACGTCTCGCCACCGGTCAAGACAAAATCATTTCCCGGACACAGTGGCCAAATTACGCTTAAACAACATAATACAGTCATATCGTGGAATGTTTAGGTTGAGAAATGTTGGCAAGCGACCTAACGGCCGATATAGCTCTGCTGTGTTATGTACATAGTAATTATGTTGATAAAGCAGGTGGAAATCTTCGATAACTCATTTCAGTGGCCAGACAAAAGTGACAAAATTATTGGAAAAATACACAATTGAAGATTTCATCTTAATTTGAAAATTTGAAAATAAGATAATCCCTAAGATAATATCAACCAAAGTATCTGACGAGAAATTTTTTTTAGAATCAAATTTACTGACCAAAATAGCAAATAATTACCCCCAAAAAATACAAAATTGTATATTTCATCACAATTTCAATATATCATATTCAAATAATCCCTTGGAACCTGTATTCCAAAAATCAAAGCTATCAGACATGCATTCTTTGCGAAATACATTTTTTCGACCAAAAATGGCAAAAATTGCCCCAAAAATACATAATTCCAGCTTTCATCATCAATATATCATTTTGTTTATCTCTAGGAACTATAGAAACATTTTTAACCAAAATTTGTAAAAATGGCCCATAAAAAAACAAATTTGCAGATTTCATCGTAATTTCAATCCATACAGATTATATTTATTATTATCTATACTAGTTCATCTGTAGGAACATGTGTACCACATTTTAAAGCTATCAGACGAGTAGTTTTAAAGAAGCAAATTTTTTGACTAAAATAAAAAAAAATTGCCACAAAATTCAAAATTGCAGATTTCATCATAATTTATATACATATCATTTAGCTTATCTGTAGGAACCTGTATACGAAATTTCAAAGCTATCGAACAAATAGTTTTGGAGAAATACATTTTTGACCAAAATGACAAAAATTGTCCTAAAAATAGGAAATTGCACATTTCATCATAATTTCAATATATATCACCTAGTTCATCTATAGAAATGTGTATACCAATTTCGAAGATATCAGGGCAGTACTTTTTGAGAAAAAAAATTGTTTTACTAAAACAGGCAAAAATTGCTAAAAATAATCAAAAATGGTAGATTTCATTATAATTTGAATATATCACATTTCGGCTATCCCTTCAAACCTGCATACCAAATATCAAAGCTGTCGGATAAGCGATTTGATGAAAAAAGTTGACCAAACGTGAGCAAAAATTTGCATTTAGGTGGTGCTGCATGTTGCCAACACAGTTTTTTTCAAAGCAATATTTCATAAATTATCCCCACTTATCAAGTTATATTCCATCTGCACCTGCTTATGGTGTGTATGTGTCTCAACTTCTCAGATATTGTACGGCTTGTGATTCCTACGCGTATTTTCAAATGAGACACAGCTTATTAGTATCAAAACTAGTGAGACAGGTATATACATCCAAAAGACTCGTGGGGACTTTCGAAAAGTTCTACGGTCGATATGATGACATTGTGGCCAAATATGACACCTCGGTCACTCAAATGATTAGCGACAGCATTCCCGGCTTTGACTTACAACAGTGATTCATATACTGTATCACTTCATACAATATTTAGACAATTTTGGGACCAATCGTTATGGTGTAGCATGCTAGCAGGGTACGCTTACCCATTCCGGACACCTGGTACCACCACTAACTCTCAGTGGTTCAGGATGGTCCTACTTAAATTTGTAAATCTCAATGTCCCGTGGACCTGGTAATGTATTACCTTGAATGAAAATGATTATTGGACCAGTTTAATGTCATATTCCCATCAAGGTGACTAGGAAACCCCCTAATACTATATATTTACAAAAACAAAAGACTCTAAAGTTTAGTATGGTAGCAGTAGTTTACTTAAAGCATGAAGAGGGTGTATATTTTGGGTAAAAAACCTTCAATTTTGGTATGAATAATGAAAATTAATTTAAGTAACAAACCTAATGCTATTTTCTGAAATGTATCATTTCACTTAAAAGAAGAGTATAGGTAGAAAAAACGACTATTTTTTTTTCATGATCTGTCCTCATGATGCTATAATGGCATAAGTTTAAAGACTGACACTCAAAAAAATTAATTAAAATAATGATAAGCAACATTAAAACGACTCTTATTCAACATTTAAGAAGTTTATTTCCTAATTATATTACCATGCCCTGCCCAGTCGCAATTTGATTGGTCGAGCTGAACCACGTGACTGACCACAAATACACAGTAATGGTTTGTTTACATGCCCGTGAATATGAATAATAAGATTAACAACTCAAAGTATCGTAACTTTACACCTCAAACGTAAATCATAATCAATCACAAAATAAAATGGAGCACTTGTAGGTCAAGTTGAGATACTTTTTCATGAAAACATCTCCGGATTTGCCAATTTTTTACAGCGCGCGTGATAGTTCTCGCGTATTGCTCATTTTCTGGGGCCCAGTTGTCGTTCGCTCCTGAAATTTTCGAAAATTTTGACGATTTTCTTGGCTTCGCTGATAATATAATGGAAATAACATACTCCGCTCTGACCATTAACGTTTATTTGTGGGCGCGGGCTAGAGGAAAGCCAAATTAACGGACTCGGCAAGCCTTGCCCGTTAATTTTTGGCTTTCCTCTCGCCCTTGCCCACAAATAAACGTTAATGGTCAGCGCGTCGCCCGTTATTTCTATAATAAATAGTCGTTCTGTTTAATAGCATTTAAGGAACATAATGTGAAAATTTCAGAAAATTTAACCCAGCGAAAATGGAGTTAAATTCTTTGGAAATCTTGAAATCGGGAGAAAAAAAATGCCAGAAAATCGAATGATTTTCATACATTTACATAAATTAACACTTCTTTATCACGCAACTTTCGACTACTTGACAAGCTACAAGGTGAACTCAACCTATATTTTAATCTTCGGTTAACAAATTTATAACAATTGAATAAGTATTTTTGAGCAAAATATGCAGTGTTGGGTGGAGCCCCTCCTTAAAAATACCCATTAGCATATTTCTGGCAGTCGGTAATGTGAATAAATTTGAAAAAGATTATCCCTACGGACGTATGTACAAAAAATCAAAGCTATCTGACTTTTGAAAAAGAAGATTTGTAAAGATTTTTTGACCAAAATGACAAAAATTGCCTTAAAAATCCAAATATACAAATTTCACCACGATGTGAACAAATCTAACTAAAGTCATCCTAAGTAAACTGCATATCAAATTTCACAGCAATCAGACATGTAGTTTCAGGGAAGAAGATTTTTTTACCAAAAACAGCAAAAATTGCCCCAAAAATACAAATATGTAAATTTGACAATCATTGGAAGAAAACTTAAGTGATGTCATCCCACGTATAACATTTTTGCATCAGTTACATTTTTCTTCTATATCTTCTATTTCATATATTTTGCAACAATCTACCATCCAAATATTGATTCCTTTTCTTTGCTTATTTATTTATTTTAATATAAATTTTCCCCACTCAAGTCAATCAGTGTTACAAAGTATAACGTAATCTTTGAACATGAGATCTCTCAGTCAGTGGTTGATATTAAAGAACTACAGTAAACCTTTTTTTGCAAAACATGCAAAGATTTCACTTCATAAAAATGTGCAAAATATGTACAATGATCATCTTGCTACTGCTAGCGGCAATAATAAGATGATAAGGGCGGATTTTTTTGGCAGCTGTCACATTTTCTTCTTATTCTTCTAGTATTTCAAAGGATTCAAAATTTGCAACTCTCTACCATCTAAACACTAAGAAGATTGCATCTCCTTACTTTTCAGTCTATCATTTCTACTTAAGCCTATGAACAATAATGCCTAAGTGTTTCTAACGTCGTCACAATGTCAACAAACCCGTTGGCCACATTTTATATACGTTACCAAAGTCTTCAAACAAGACAAGGACAGTAATAAGATTTGGATGGAAGCTGTGCAAGACATGATATGGTCAACACATTTTTATTAAACGAATCGGTATTCTGTGATCTTTTTTCCAAAGCCACTATTTCCAAAGCGATTTGTTCAAGTACTATGGCTGAGGATAGTCTCCGCCAAGTGATGTCACCGGATCAGAAGCAAACGTTCATGTTATTATTGATCGACACCACGCCCAAACCTTCTCTTGAACATCTGGTGCCAATGTAGCCAAAATATTATTGATTTGATGGCAAAATATTGTCTTAGGATGGCAAGGATTAGAAGAGGACATATAATAGAATCAAAGTCGTTTTTCTCGCTGTATTCTGTCATCGTGATCGCATCTTTGTTTGAAGTGCACGACGATTAACCTGCCAAAAAAGCTGTAGTTATCATCGTAAGTGAGACACCGTAAGTCAGCTGCAGTAAGTTATGCATGTTTAAATTCATATTTCGATCAATTTGCCAAGAAGTACACATCTGGGTACGTTCTCACTATTAATTTCTTAATGTACCATATGATATTAACGTAAATATGGCGTAACTTTGTACCCAAAGGAATGATGATTGCTAATTGCAATTTTATTTTGCTGAGGTTATGACTTAACACGGCCCACTCACGGGAGTTGTTATTTTATGAGTTTTTTATGTCTGTCTGTCTTTTAGTTTGAGTGCTCGAATACTTAGTTACTGTATCATTTTTTGTCTAGTTCAAATAAGAAATCTGGTACAATGATGCATGTAGGGAATGGCTGGTATTGGCTCCCACGGTCATGAAGTCATTAGAAGAAAGTCTTTCTTTTAACATATAAATCGCTACTTTCAGTAGACCGTAGTTCATATGTATTTTCATCATATATTCAAATATTACTTCCATTCGATTATTTCACTATAGTTATTGTCATAGCAATTACTTAGATGCAAGTATGCCAACCGCGCTCAAACTTGCCATAAGCACAAATAACTAAATCATAAATAGTGATGGAAATTCTCTCCTTTACCATCCTTGTGCGCTTCTTTCATTGTACTAGTTGGAACGTTCGCTTTTGACACGAAACGTTTGATTGCACCTAACATTTGTCTGTGTAAGTGTTCTATCGTACCCATCGTTTTAGAGGGCCATCGACTCAAAATTTCAAGTTTGAAATGAGAAAGTCTCCGTTCCATGTAGAGTAATACAATATTGGGGATATGCATCTCCATCAATACAAGCCGATAGGACAGACCATCCAGTGTCACTTGACCATGATTTTGTTGAAACTTGCAAATAGTCGATTCACTTTGACTTTATTTCATGGTGAGATTCAATATGGCCAACTGGCTACTATTTTGTGTCGACTCATGTCCATGTTCATGATGTAATTCTGAAATGCCTTCAAATTTGCACATCATGGGATTGGACAAAACATAGATGGAGATAGGCATATAACTAATAGCAGTGATGAGTTGTCCATGCATTCAATTGCAACCAAAGTAAAATTATATTTTTTTCATCAAACCATCTTGAATTAAGCCTCTCGGCCTATATATGTAGTCACCCATGTTTACGTTTATCGCATTAGCAATAAATACATACTGCAATAGGGAATATAAAATTTTGTTCATATTTTCTTGACAGTCGGATTGAAGATCAATCATGGCGCTCATTCTGAATCTAATTTTCGGATGCTTTTACATCGTGTCATTTGTGGTAACTCGTGCAAATGTAATGACTTCAATTCATGGGAGAAGCTTTAAAGGTAAAGTCAAGTGCAATATCATTAAAATGCATGGGTCTTTTGTCAAGATCTCAGCACCTATGAAAATTCGTATTTGTTGAATACGCACATTACATCTGACAAATCAGAAAATGTTTTCTAAAATTCAGCCAGTACTTGCTATGCGCAGAAGAGAAAAAATAAACTCAAATTCGCCCGTGTATAATATCACAACATCGAGAGGGCAGCAGCATATCGCGTTCTCAGTGTGCCATGTTAATGAATCATCATAAAAAAGCACGACGATCGAACAGTAACGAAATGTCTCTTTTTGGGAACCATATGAGGAGGTTCTGAGATGTCATTTTTAAACACAGGTTCCATTGCTTTCATTAAAATATTGGTATATGATTGACTTTGTTTGACGAATTGACGTGACAGCCGCAATATGATTTGAGAATAAACAGTGAACAGAATTTTTTCCAAAAGGAAAGAAAAGTAGAAATCATGTATATCAAAAGCAGTTTTGTTCTTTGTTATTCCCTAGTGGACGATTTCGGTGCTTTATTGACTGCTAAGCACCTTGACAGCAGAAAAGTACGATCACTTCCCTCACTTCCTGCAAATGTGGATATTATCTTGGTAACGAGTGATATGCAATTATCCGTTCAAATCAGCTCCACTGGTCAAATGTACGGTCCCCTTGAAGGCACTTTGGCGACAAAAGATGTCGACGTAAGCGATGGTATACTGTTGGGTGTGAGCTTAAATAACGAACTTCAGATCAAAATATCGATGCAAATGGATGGTTGGATTTTAATTGAACACAGTTGTTGTGTGACCAGTGCAACATGGTACGAGAAGCGTGTTCTCGGTATAAGTGCTGATAAAACGCTGTTAATGAGAGACAACATAACAGCCGGTTGGAAACTAATTGAAAACGGAGGCGGCGTCCGAAGGGTGGTATACTCAAGAGCATATGGCATTCTTCTTCTGGCGATGGATAGTGAACTAATACTTCAGGTAAACATGACCGATTTCAAATCGACCAGGGAATTCCTTGATATGGACTCAGTTTGCATTGACTTTACATATCACTTAGATCACATAGTTTGTTTGACAAATAAATTGGACGGCTGGGTCGCTCTTTGTTCAGGACGTTTACCCGCATCAACGACAAATCAGGATAACAGAGCAGGTAGGTAGATCAGATTTAGAATTTGGGGAGAAAGACAGGCACAGATATATCCAATCAAGTTTTATTTCGTTCACGACGGCCACCGGCCTTTCGTTACAAAGTCACAAACCTTACATTATTTGGAAACCAAAGGTTTCTAGATGAAAACATCAAATCTAAATTCTGTTCAAAATACATTATAACGCTCCTTGCCCCTTTCTTTATACTATTTACGATATACTTAGCGAGAGCAAGCAAAGTCTGTTTGTTTTACGCTTCATTAATGGAATAAATTATAAATAACATACATCTTAAAGGTTGTACGCTTGTGTACATTTTTCTCTTAGATTCTTTGTAAATTCACATTCCTATATGAAATATTCGTCATCTAACTTATTTTATCACGAAATGTACACAGTCTCAAACCTCTTTCAATTTTGTTTCACCCCTTTAACAATTTCAAGATTAGAATCCACTGAACTTATTCGAGCTATTGCTGATACCAAGTACCTCTCAGGCAAAAGGTCAATGTATCTTTCTGGTTCTAAAGTTAGTTTACAATTTACATGGTTATATATTGTGTTCTATCATTGTTCGCATTTGTATACAACTCTTGGTTTAAAACTTCCTTCCGTCTCGTAATAAAAGACAAAAATATTTTCATCTCCTATTTCATGAGCAATCTACGCACAGTTGAAACCATGGTTTGCAATAAACTACGTAATATATGAGTTACCCATTTGTTTTACCACTTTGCTCTAACTTGTAAAGCATATTATATGCTTTACGTAGATTGTCTATGGTTGTCCATATGTATAATTTTTAACCAATAATTTATTACTTTCTTCTTATATTGTGCATACACTGGAATCTACCGCACTCCCCTCATTCCAACTTTTCCCCACACAGAAACAGAACAGGTTGGACCTGTCACACCTCTCTTAATCCTACTTCTCTAAATGTTTATCTCGTCAATATATCTATCGCACGCTTTCAGCACATTTTCCCAGATTCTTGAACATAATTGGACAAAAATGGCTGTTCTGGCCATCTTGATAACCCCTTTAAAATGGTTGTGTAGATGAGTTGGAAAACAACATTGTAATTAAAAGTCTCATTAGCAATTTAGCGAAACACAGGAAAACATGACACATTACAAGTAAAATAAGGGAACGCAGCTGCACTCATCGGCCATTAAATTATGTTAGGAGTCGTATGGTTTAACATTTTGTGGTATGGTCTCATTGTGTAATTGTTTAGAGACTATTTAAGTGTAGTATATTTATGCTTTCCACTGTGTTGTGTGTCGGCTTTTTGGTGTTAGAAATTAGCCATATGGCGAAACGAAGGAGCCGGGTCGGTTATGTCCGAGACACTGTGATTCTTTTGACGCTTTCGTTTCGGAACCCTGAGTAGTTCCTTTATCAGTAGGTTGAGATTATGGGTTTTGTTTGGTTCTTGTTTGATTTGCCTCGCTCTACTTTAAAAATATATGCTTTCATTTGTTAAAGCTTGGTTGAAGACTCTGTTACCACGTCGTTGCTGTTTGTTTGTTTATTTAGTCTTGCCTTTACTAAACTTTACGTTCTTGTTTCGAATGTATGCGATTGTTATTTGTTTCGGAAAGATTAGTTTAAGTATTTCATGGGATATATTGGGCCGGGTATCTTTGCATGAGCTCCTCACCCACGCGGTTCTATTGGGTGAGTGAGTGAGTGAGCATATATTTTCTTAAAGGAGATTCTCGCTCCAGAGTCTATGCTGTTGTATACTTCAGAAAAGGAAAAACGTCCAGGTTGGGCTAGTCTCGGTCTTTTCCAGTAACCATGAGCTACTGTCAACTCAGCCAATATACCATAGGTAAGATGCTGTGTGGACCTCTGTGTACATGTTCCGTTTACTCCGTTACCCTCCACCACAAAGGAGGGAAACATATAGTGGAAGAACACAAATCACCGTACACAGGTGGCTGCAAATTTTGCCCGGACCAAAGACTACATGTCAATAAAAGAAGGGCCTCGGTGGCTACTCTGGTGTCAGTCTGGACGTACGCTAGTCCGTTCTATGCGGTAGGGCTATTATACGGCTACAGCGTAGTTATAACCGAGCCGCAGGAGCCAAGCACTCTTGACTCATACTACCTCTGCATGACAGGGCTGTGTGTTACCGGCGTTATACGGCCTCCCTGTTGTGGGAGGCCATATAACGCCGGTAACACACAGCCCTGCCATGCAGAGCTAGACTCATACCGGCTGTAAGGCTGATACCTTACCATCGTGCATCGATTGACACCGTGGCAGAAAATTGCTTTAACCTCCTTGGTTTTATTTTACGGCCACGTGTACATTTATCAATAGAGTTCTCTTCTACCTCCATGGTTCAAGTCGTTCCCTATTATCATGGTGCCAAGAGCGGAGCTAGTACCACCAAGCTATACGGCAAGCCACGGTTTGTTGAGGGACAGTGGGCAAGCATTGAGGAATACCTTGGTCTTTATATGCTCACATGTTTCGAATGTCGTTACAAATGTCTATGCAATGTCTGCATAGTTTTCCTCGTTTAATGAAGATTAGTTTTGTATTTGAAGGGAAATTTGTGAGAAAGCAACAAATTTGTCGTGCTTTATTCAGAATCGTAACTGTCTTACAAAGGGTAATCTTAATTCACTGCCCACGTGCGGGGGTTGTCAACGTGATGTAATAGCCATTCCCCGAATTTCCAACAGATGTGAATGTGTGCGTAAACAAGAAAAGCAAACTCATGAATTTTAATAGAAGTGGTTGGTATGGCCAATTTCCCCCAAATAGGCCATACCGACCACGTCTAAATCTGTGTGGGGGAAAGCTGTCATGTGTACTGCAGCATTATTTGATGTATTTGACCTAACTACAAGCAAATTTCTACAAAACTTAAGTTGCATATTTAACATTTAAATACTGTTATATGTATATATATATATATATATATATATATATATATATATATATATATATATATATATATATATATATATATATATATATATATATCTTTGGATATATGGAAAGTATGATAAACCATTAAATACGCAAAACAATAAATCTTGATAACGGTGCACAATATCGACAATAATATTTTACTGTACGATTTAATTTTGTTTAGTTGGCCTGCAAAGCACCCATTGGAGATATCATACACTTTAGATCTAATTCAATTACAATATATGAGAGGAAACCATTTCTATATTACATTTTAGGACATAGTTTGGTACTGTTGCAATGCTGTCCTCTCTGATTTCAATATGTAATGGTTGAACCTGGCAATCCCATTCCACACTCAATAACTCGATTAGTACCATGGCTATACATCAATACGATAATGTTATCCATCATTATCATCATCATCATCATCATCAAAATACACTATTGAGTTTCCTTTTTCAGATGACTCTCAGCTGACGACCGAGGCCGATACTAATGCTCCCACATCAGAAATCACAGATATGGGTATGTAACAACAGATAGACAAACATTCCACACAGTTTAAGGAATAAGTGTGGATTATCTAATTGTTAAAATGTTCAAACTAATGCAATATCAAGTAGAACTTGTCACTATCAACTTCTTTATCAATTTAAAATAACAATTGAATTCAAGTGCAGATATAAGACATAAAAAACACAAAAGTGATTATTAAAGCTTGTTAAACAATCATTTCTTGAGAAAAAGGCACTCCAGATTCGCTGTATTCAAGAAACTATTTACAACTCCACTTGCGTTTAGGTAATGTTAGCTTTCGTCAACAGCACCAGTTGGCAGCCACTAATAGATAAGTCAAAATATGAAATACAAAATTTAGATCTCATAAACGACATTGCAAATGAAGAAACTACATAAAAGAAACATATGACAGAATGACTAAAATCATATAGACAAAACAGCAAAGATGTGTGTTTTGTAAAGTTGCAATGAATTGGAAAAGACATCAATAGTTAAATAAGGATATGAACCCTCTCTTTGTAACATCGGTTCTATAATGAAGTCACAGACGGCCCAGACGTATTGAGTTTTTGTCACTGTTTTCTCTATCAGTTTCTCTCCTTTTCTTCATGCTCTGAGTGATCGGAGTAAATGATTATTAAACCGAACCTAGCCTCTTGTCTTTTTATTTATTTTACACCCAATTACAAGGACGTTTATCTCTCGTCTACACATCTTGTAATTAATTAGTGCACACAACTAATTATGCTAATCCGTAGACAGGGATTGTATGGGTCGGTCAACATCATTTACATGTCTAGCTTTCGCAAATCATTGACGTTTAATACTAACAAAAGAGGACCTAAGGTGGATCCTTATGGTACACCAGACGTTATGTCACACAACGAACATGAGGTACAATCAATAAGTACCCTTCTGTCATGTCTGTTGGTTAAGTAACTAAGAAACCACTTTAACAGATTCTTATGACAACATAATATTGTAAGTTATACGGATAGTTTTCAATCGGAAAGCATGATGTACTACGTCAAATGCTTTGCTGAAATTAGTGTAAATAACATCTAATTGTGATTCGAGGCTATTGTTCAATGGCATCGTATGCACAAGTAAGTTTAAAGTAGTTGATGTATGATTAACAAAGCCATGTTACCCATCAAGAATCAGTGGATTAATATAAAGATAGATCACATCCCTAATAAGACGCTAAATTTTTTTTTAGATAAAGTGGGAAGTAAACAAACTGGTCTATAGTTTGTGACCACGTGTCTACTTCACGATTTATGAACTGGAAAAATGTTTTCTGATTTCCTGTAATGAGGAAAACGCCCTTGATAAAGTGATGTTGAAGATAACTTGTAAACAGGAATGATGAAACCTGTAGTGCACCTCGACAGAATGTGACTACAGGGATTATCACATCCTTGGAGTCTTTTGACATCAAAACATGACAGAAGGTCATGAACCTTGCTCAGCATAGGTATAACATTCTTTGAAAAATGAGAAACATCAGGATAATTATTTAAAGCAAAGTCATTTGAATAAGTGAAAAACCCATCTGTTAAAAATACTTCCTTCTCAAATGGATTAGAGGCGGACATATTATCATATTTTATAAATGAATGGAAGGAAGAATTCTTAGACCATGGTCTTACTAGAGACCATAATCGCGTTTTATTATTAACAATTTCATCAGCAATACTACTGACATATAATTTATATTTTACTTAAGTCGAAGATGATCATAAATTTTATTGTCTTTCCTTTTTAGATGGAATGCAGCTTTCTTTTCCATTAAAAGCTGTAATTAATTCCCTGTCGTACCAAACAGGAAATTATCGGTTGGGTCTGTAAGATGCAATAAAATCCTTAATCGCTGCAAAAGTCATACATAAAAAATTTCAATAGAATCATCAATATGCAGATCATGTAGAATACGCAATGACAGCACCTCTAGACCCTGGCGAAAATCAAGTTTTTTTTTAAAGTTATCGATGACTCTATCCTTCCGATAGGACTTTGTCTTATTTGTGAATATGTAAGAACACGACATAAAATCATGGTCTTACTCAAAAATATTCCAGCTGGTTCTGACTTAATCAATACGAGAGGAACACAAAGTCATGTCCAAAAATGATTATGACAAATAGGGTGATAATAATATTGATATAAATCACCAGAATTTAAAATAACAGTAATAAACATGCCTGCAAAGTATTCGATGAGTGATCCAGACCAGCTAGACTAATTTCTGCCTATTTCTAAATATCAGCTTATTTAGTATCGCTAATAATTAAAAGTTTGCTTCTCGTAGGAGTAGCAATATGTAGGAGCTCAATATCCTCATTTTGTGGACAACAAAAGACACATAGTGGTTTCACATACACGTTCTCTTCCTTGATAATTCAATTTCAACCCATAATGATTCTGTGTCGTCATATTCAAGTTCCTCTCTGCGTAGAGCTGGGAAGTTATCACTGAGTTGTAGCGCCACACCTCCTCTTTTACAAGATCAATATTATTGTCATTATCATCATCATTATCACCATCAACAATACCCTGTCACCATAGTCGTCATCGTCATTTTATGATTTCAAAACTGGTAGGAAAAGTTTTTTACACAAAGTTGCTATCATTCCTGTTGGCAAAATATCGCAGAAAGAGAAGTAGCAGATATGTTCACCATGCTTTACTGAAATCTTATCTGAGTTAGTTTTGAGAATTACCGTCAGAGTTAATAACTAAACTATGTTAGTTTTCATTTAATTTACAGGTCACTTAATTTATATGTCCCAAAAAACCAAGCAGGTTTCAATTATAATCTTGTAGCACACATGACAGTTTGGAGAAGTCAACAAACAATATCAAGATCAAAAGCTCTTGCTGACAACAATGCTCGTTTCTCACATTTTCCAGCAGATCCTTTCCTATATATAGGATCTGATCACATGCTCTATTCAGGAGATGCAGGCGCCAAACGCTTGACACTAAAGGATATGGAACAAATTACTGACGTTGAAGTGATGAACAACGGCGATCTTGTTGCTTTAGATACAGAAGGGAAGATTAAGGTTAAGATATCTGGTAAATGGTCAGATCCAATTAAATCTTCATGTTGTATGATTGGCATTGCTGTCGCTAAGGGAGATGTTTTCCTAGGAGTTGGAACAGAAGACGGGTTGCACTTCTGGTCAAATGGTGCATCGTCCTGGACAGAGCCAATTAAAAATAGTTCGGGCGTTATAAAAGTGTCTTTTCCTCCAGACAAAGATGCCTTAGTCGGCTTGGCATCACAAGGTGATGCACTTTTTTATGCAACTGGAGAAGATCAATTCTGGGGCAAAGGGCCGCTACTCAAAGGTACGACGGTAACTGATATAGTTTTGCTGTCTGACATAATAGGGATACTACCATCTGATTTCGATTTGATCGCCATGACAGTTGCAGCAGATTTAGATACCGGCAGGAATGTACTAGGTATGTTTGCACCTAATTTGCCGCTAGTCTTCGTCCTATTTTATGTTACTTTTAATACTTACTGATAATCTGTTCTGATATGTTCTACACAAACTACTGAAGTGAACATATTTTGAAAGGACTGACGCGTGGATACAAAGTATTTTATAATTTACACTCCCATTTTAACACCCCTATCAACATTTAATGTTGATCACGTATATATCATCTCTAACTGGATCAACATACTGGGTACAACCGCCTGTAATTGTGAAATTACAATAAACAATGTATTATCTAACTATACTCAGTTAATCCACCAATAAAGGTGATATATATTTCTCACTACTGTAACAAGCATTCATACATATCCATCATTTATAATTAAGATTAACAAGGGAATGCCTTAGGATACCAGCGCTTGCGTAGGGTATAAAGTAGAGGGCCTCATGTGGGTGAAAATGAATACTTCTCACCTACATATGTAACAGTATTATACACCTGCGTTTCTAACCTGTTGCGTCGTACAGTATCTTTCGGTATCAGAAGACGAGGGGTCCAATTACTTTGACGACGAATGCAACTTTGTAACTTTAGATGTTATTGGTCACTATTTAACCTTGGACCTGACAACACCTTTAGGTTGACATGGGGGACAACATTTAGTACGTCATGCAGTGAATAATTAAAAATTGTCAGTCCGAAAGCTGTGAATTTGAGTGAAATTATGCTGCTTAACTATAATTTCTACCACTTGAACTGTTCTGCGCCGGCTGAAGTTTCGTTCTGTTTGCTTGGCGGGCTCGCTAAATGGGTTCCCTGATGGACGTCCTCAGAACGCTATAATTTCGATTTTTTTCTGGAATGATTTGAGTAAAAAGGTGTGTAATAATAAAGATATTTACAAAATACTGGGATTTATAACCAAGTAAATTGTACACTTAGGTATTGTCCTTGACTCTAAGCGTCTATAGGGCAATACCTTCAGTGCACGATGCACTCAGAAAAGTTCCCGGTATTTTGTGAATAACCTTATAATATCATATGCATGTTGCCACCATTAAGCAATAGTGGATCAGGATGGGCCTACTTAACTTTGTAAAACACAAAGGTCCGATGGACCTGGCAATGTATTACCTTAAGGTAGCTTTCCGCCTTTGTTTTGGTATTTTGAGTCAAAAACACGATTTTTTTTTTATCCCTGAAAAGTATTCCTATAATATTGATCTTCCTTGCGTGTAGAATATCTTGGTCGCGAAGTTCCTGTTTTTGGGTGAAATTTTGGAATAAAAATGTACGAGAGGCACAGGTGTACATTTTGGCGTTTGAGACTACCGTTAAGTCTTGATTGACAAGGGGATTACGCTAAGCAAGCAGCGTCACAGTATTCACATGCACTTAGACAACATACGCTGTGAAAATCCCATTAGCACCTACCGTTCACTGCGTGGGTCAAGACCATAGTATGTACCACGGTCCCTCGGACCGTGTATGTACCTGGCAATATTAGGCGTCGAAAGGTGGGTCTTACCGTTTTTCTCATAGGGGTGGCCGCTCCCAAAAGATCACAATTTATCGACACAATCGGACAAGGTCAGACTTATGACATTGTTGACGGTACAATTTCAGATTACACAAACGGCCCACACACTAAATGTTTTATCTGGGACATTTTTGTGCTTTTATAAAAGCACCAGGAGTGGTGGATAAGTTTCGTAATGTTAAACATCTTTGAAGAGGCTGTCCCGTATACATAAATGGTACGTTCCACTGGCGGCCTTAGTGACAGCGAGAACACTTGAATACCTAACCGCAACAGACACCCTTCACATCTTGAACATTCAAGCAACATTTGGTCTCTTTCGGCCGAAGTTTCGGCTTCTTTTGGCCCCAAGACATTTCGACACCCCCGTTACGATTTATTTTTTCCCTTCAAACTTATTAGTAACTGACAGACCAGTCATATTCATAAGCGTGACCTTTGCGTTCTGACCAGTATGACTTTTACAGTGCCGTTTAGGCGCCGCTTTTCAAACTTTGACAGTGTCGGCGGCTATTGCTATTGAAAATGATATGAAACTCTTTTCTCTCGGTTTTTCACCATGTTCTCACAAACTTTAAAGCATGTGAATGCTGACACTATACTTCTCAGTGTTTTGATTTGTAACACATTTGGCACGAGTTCCCCCAACCAGGTAGTGCCGAAACGTCTTTGGTCGCGTTGCCTAAACGTCTTGGGGTCGGAAATTGTGCGGCCGAAACGACTTTGCGCCGAAAGGTCTAGAAACCCGACATTGTCCGTTCGATGAGAATACTAAGTGAGTTGAACAATTTATGAATAAAAATGAAATATCAGAAAACGCGGCACTGGAACTACTTGGGATTAGAAAATACAAAGTGGAAACAAATTGCATGGGCTTCAAGACAGCGACAGCAAATTTTCCCAAGGCAAAATACGTAGCGATGCAGAAATCACACGCCACAAAACAATAGCTGCCTCGTTTGCAGACGTTTTGGCACAATGGCAGTGAACTGATAATGTCGAAGTCGTTTCAATCCCGCGGTCCCGTTTTTTCCTTGTCCCATTTCGTTTCCGGACCTCGCTATTACCCAAAAATTGTACAATGCAACCACCCTACCACTAAATGAGAAGCCGACCTTGACAAGGTAAAAACATACGTCGACTAACAAATGTTCATCATACACCGGACGAATGTGAATCAAATGATTTTATGGGAATGGACACGACAACATTGCTAACAGTTATCATGGCAGTAGCCAAAATGCTGCAGTACTGCGACCGAAGACAAATTTCAATATGAATTTGACCGTCACAACGTATTATACGTAATCGCCCTGAGTTTTCATCAACACGTCATCATTGGTCGGTAAACCATTGAATGAGACGCTTACCGGGCTAACTACTTGAATACAGTGCAAAACACCATCCTAATCCTGAGATTTACATGTAATGAAGACGGGTCTGATATCATATTCGCCTGGAATCGATGGCGTGGTACTCATGTTGGATACGAACAACAGCAGAGAATTATCTATCTGTGACGTATGACGCATGACGAGCGGTCTATCGCATGCAACTTGCGCTTGATGAAATGACGTACTTTTCTCTATGTTCATGTTTTCTCAACTTCTCTCCTTTGACTTTTATGCCGCTGACAAGCAATTGGTTCATTTTAGCATAAATGACTCCAGAAACGGTCTTCACCCACAGAAATGCTGTACAGAGTGAGGACGAACTATTGTCTCAGAAATGCTCGCAGTTTGATTAGTGTTAATCGGTTTTCAAGGCGCGTGAAGATCTAAAATGGCTGCTCACTGAATCCTCGGTTACTCTAACCGTAATGAATCACAGCATGGAGATGTTCTTTTTTATCTCCATGATCACAGACACCGCGAATGTACATCCACATACAAACGCAGATATTTTTGTTGTCAGCCAATACTGTTTCCCCTAAATCACTCATCGGGCTCGCTTTCATTCCGCTGCCGTGAGTCGTTTCCGAGGTCGAATCGAATGCTGCCATAAACTTACACTGTAGTGTACGCTTGTCATGGAGGTAATCAGTCCAAGCGCTCGTGTAGACGGCGTCGAGATGCCGTAGCAGATCCGACAGTTAGGTCGAACAGTTAATACTCTATTTAAACCTTACAACTTATCAGTCAACAGATTATGCATAATCCCTTCCCTGGCACTCCCCAAGTTTATTTACTCATCAGCTACTGTGTAGATTGCGCTCTAAAAAGAGTACAACGTTCCCAAAATTCACCCTTTTTAGCCTCATTTCGACCGTTGACACTGATTTCAATGAGTGAATATACTGTTGAAGTTGAACACTTTGATTTCACTATCTGGTTTTAGTGTTTTGTCGGTTGAGTATATTGTTTATTGCCATTCAAAAGGAAAAAACAGAACCAATTTACTAAATCGCCTTTTTCTCAGTTCGGCATTTTGTCACATTGCAGCACGTTCAAAAGAGTTTAACTCGAGAACGCGTGAACGGAAGTTCACCAGATTTTCACAGACGTTTGTCAAGTAGGTTGTCTCCAAAACCGTGTCTCAGTTTCTTTATGAAGATTTTTAAAGACGAGTTATTGCTGATTAATTAGGCGGCATTGTAAGACTAATCGGTGGATAAACTTTGACTCAACGATGTGAAAAAACTAAGGCCTTTTTCAAAAATCTGAGACACGGTTTTGTAGCCAGTATTCTGAAGACCAGTTGCCCGTTAACACCTAAACAATAGCCAGTCTCCGCTCAGACTTAAACTTTTTTACGTGAGACCACCCATTTTCTTTACACTTTCACTAAGATCTTCAAAAAAATCATCGCACACTAATTTTCTTGATAAAACAAAAAAATTCATAGATATAGCTTTCAGGTAATATATAATGCTTGGGTAAAGTACACATCTTGATGGCAAAATTCACGTTTGAAAATAGGTCGTCGCAAAGGCGGAAAGCTACCTTAAGGTAATATGCACCTCGAAAGTAAAGGACTTAAACTTTTGCTCTAACTTTCCTCAAGGAATCTTTCAATCATTCTCTTTCAAAATCAAGAATAAAATAGGGGGTCACCGTGCAAATTTTGGTACTAGAGAAACAAATAACCCAAGATTTACTGATATTAGAAATTCAAAATGGCCGCCATCCCTGTGTTAACTCTATGGCGAAAAATAAAAATTTTCGAATTTAAAAAAACTAAGCCGGTGAAAAGTTATCTTTCACCAAGAGCTTTAAAATGAACCCCCACATGTGGTATATCAGAAGAGAACTGTAAAAGTTTGAGAGTCCGAATGTCTGTCCCCGAGGTGCGTTCTACCTTAAATGAAATGATTATTGGACCTGTATGTCATACTGCAGTGACCTTTGTTGTTCAGGCACTCAATAGCTTTCCGTATCACATGAACTGGCCCGGATCGAACCTGTGTTGTTTTGCCTTTCACTGTCTTTACCTATCACACGAGCTGACCCGGATAAAAAAAAATAAAAAAAGATAAAAAAAATAAAAATAAATCAAAAAAAAAAGATTTAAAAAATCGTATTACCCCTGTTCTACCTGATTATTTCCTGCACGCCAGCGCGCACAGACCAATCTGTCAAGATCGATGCAGTATTCTTACGATAATTCCGAAAAGGTGATGCGATAAATTTAAATATCGAAGGCATGTCCAACGACGGCGATGAAAGCATTTTGGCCATAAGGATCCAATGACTCATAAAGTAATCTGGGTGACATCGAACGGAATTTTTTGGGCTCGGCAATTTCGCAACTTTGTGATCTTTTTCAAAGCCACTGCACCGTGTATAATAAAACATACTCTTTCGATCGTGTTTTTTTTTGCATTTTCTTCGTGAATATATTTGAAAATTTCTGAACAACTCTGATTACTATGGCTGTCCGCTGCTCTCTCGATGAAACCCTCCTGCTCATCAATTGGTGACTTCACTTGTTTTGTCGTCGGGAAAACGGGAGACAATAATTGACAAGTTAATGTGACCGAATTCCTGTGTCTGATTGGTAAAGATTGCATTCGGTGTATCAAATTTTCAACTAGATCTGATTTATGAATGAATGTACACTGTACGTCATTTGTATATATCAAGGTTAATGGGCAGTTCCACTCTTTATATGAGTCGTCCTGGGAAATAAAACACAGATTGTGACAATATTTTCACAATCAATATCTATAACTAAGATCCATCCACATCAAAGGAAAAGTAAGAAGACAGCTCATGAATTTTTTTGTATGACGTCATCGTTTAAAAGTGTTTTAACGCAGAGCCGTACAATTTCGAGCATACATTAGATACGTGTGATATCCGACCTGCCCATTTACGAGATGTAAAATACTGATCGTTTTCTATAATCTTTCCATGTAAAATTTTAAACGGTAGCAGACATCATGCACTAGAAAGAAGAAGATAATACGTTTCTACTTGCAATGCCGACTACAATAATACGCGTAAATATATTCCAAATGCAGAAGCCAGCTCAAATCACGTCATGCCCTCTGTCTTTTAATCCACACTCCCAATAACACCAAATGACATACAGTGGGCGTTGAAAGGTGAATAATTAGACGATAATACACAACCTGCAGCCCTGTATGGAGTCAGTCACGTCACTCACTCAGCCTTCATTCGGACAGGCGTTGTCTATGAATATTCAGCGTGAACGAGGGCATAAAACTTCAAAGAATGCGTCGGATCAGGCTGGCAGGAACGCAAACAAATTATTTCCACTTAATCCCCAATTCCACACTTGGCTCCTTAGGTATTTCTGTGAACTCATACCGGAGCAGTCTACAACGACTGGATTTTCGGTAGATTGAGAACAGCGACACCTAACAATGTGTCCATTGTCCATTAAGTTGAAACGGATACTAGCAAACTAGTAGTGCATGTTATGTTGTTAAATACCCAAGTCACCAGTTTGGTCGAAAATGAAAAGAAATGCGTTGGACACACGATAATTTCGAGTATTTAAGCCCAACAGTCCCTCAAACCACGGCCATATATAGAAGTGCGAGTTTCGTGTTTGATATAACTTTCAAGTTTTGTGTTTTCTGTTGACCGGGGAGTCCAGTTTGACTTTTCTTTCAATGGGTGTTGTTGCGATTGTTTGTGTCTCATAGTGTATCGTAGTCACATTATCCGACTGTATTTGTTGAAATCATGCAGTATTTTTCTGTTTGGTTTTGTTAGTGTCGGAATAAGTTTTAGGCCTTCGCCAAGCGCTGTTATTCCGATGTTTGTTAGTTTGTGCGACTAAGGTTTTTGATGAATTTCATGTTCTTGTTGTAGTAATGTAGGGATCCTATTTCACACATATCCTAAACGATACAGACACGAAAGCAACACAAACTTTTGGATAGTAAGGTGGGAGCCTCTTTCACATTTTATTACATTCGCCACAACTTCACTTCGTCAAGTGCATCAACTCTGCTGTTCACTCCAATGTTAATGACATCCTTTTCAATCGCAATTGATTAAACGTAATGCTTTGTCTAGAAGACTTAGGTGATTGTGCTCAGGTCACGGCTGACTTTGTACAAAATAGCGTAGAGGACCCGATAAACAAAATGTTATACCTAGTGGGGTGTTCGTATTAAACGGAACAGCGTCTCTGACCAATCACTAACTATGCTTGGGTTAAGCTCCAGATTTAAAATTTATTGTTATCAGTAGGTCATATTGACACACACACACACCCAATAACTCATTGAGCTGGCGTAATAAGCTCTCCAAGAAATTTGTATTGGAAAAAGCTGGCATGGAAGTTCGGCAAGTTACACATCGACGTTGAAAGGGACTGCAGAGTACTTCTGTTGTTAGGACAAAAGAGATATATTATGGCGAACGTGTAACGGTATCGATTGCTTCACATACTGCGGGAAAGTGAAATGATCTCCTTGAACGAAAGTAAAATGCTCAACGGAAAGATGTCCTTTTCTCGAAAACAACAAGATGAAAGTAGCGAGAAAAAGTAATCCTCTAGGTTATTTATGGACAGGCAATCAACTGAAAGCTGGCGTCAATACAAAAGTCATAAATGTCTACAATAATGAATGATAGATTTGAAACTCCATCTGCCTAACTAAAGAATCCAATGTCAACATTTCTGACATAAAAGCAAAATTGTACACAGAACAAACGCTAATGAAGCTAAGAGAAGACAGTTCATTTCAGGTCATTTGCTGTTCTTAAGCTCCTTCATTTCCATAGTTACTACATATGGTGGAACGCATTTGTAAAAGAACAGATCGAAACATTTTTTTTCTAAAATAGGATGATTCACGTTTGTTGATCAATTAAATCAAGATATCACATTTCAAATGCAGAAAAAGGTACTTTGTCACAAAACGCGAGTTGAACAGGGTATTTAATGGCCGTCGTATTTACAGTTCTGTGACAGAGTTACTGTAGTAGTCGGGTATCACACATGAAAAATATTTAATGTCGCTGATCGCATACACTTATACGCTGTTTTCAATCGGGTTCGATTTCACAGTATGCGGCATCCAGTCACCTAGAAGAGAAGCAACAGACAGAACCGCTCGGGCAAATCCTAACTCTGAAATATCACATGTCGGCTGATCTTTTTCTCTTTTCTAGCCACAGTGGCATAACACAAATATTATACTAAATGAATGTTTCTTTGTCGGATGTCTTCAAATATCGAAGTATCGATCGTCCTTTCCTTTATTGTTCATTCATATTACCACAATAACCGGTTGTCAGGCAACCTTGTATCTTATCTTACCGTTCCTTCCCATTTCTTGTCCTGTCCAGTTAAACCGACAACGGCAACTTCTACCACAAGACCACATGAATCTACCATTGCTGAATCCACGTTAGGTAAGCGAAGACAATTATATATATATATATATATATATATATATATATATATATATATATATATATATATATATATATATATATATATAATTATATATATATATGTATATATATATATATATTATATATATATATATGTGTGTGTGTGTGTGTGTGTGTGTGTGTACATCGAAGTATACAGATGTCCTTGTGAGAAATTACAGTGCTCAATGCTAAGCAGAGCGTGAAAATGATAACACATATACAGTGTAGATTTGTCAGCATTGATAATGTGCAGCTTTTCTGATACACAAAGATGACATATCTTGCTTATGTTGGAGTAGCTCGATGATTTGTCAATAATTGACCATGACATGTCAAAGACTTGGTTCTTACTTATTAAGGGTGATCGAGTCACTTGCTACGTCATCATAGCTGCAAACAATAGAACGCGACTCTACAACGCGCGCGTCAACTGTATGGGACAGTGCTCACTGTAAAAATTACACCGTGGTTTTGATGGGAACCTATCTTCATACAAATTATTGTCAGAGCTCTTAGCATGAAAGCGGACGTTGTTGGTGATGATTGAATGATCATTATATTATCTGCGAGTTGTAAGTGAAACGTTTAAATGTTTATATAATTACAAAGTATTTAAAAATCCAAAGAAAGTAATTTAAAAAGGACATGTTTCTCATGAAGTTGTGATTTTTCCCATTTCACATATTGGAAAGGGGTGATGTTAAGCGATGTAGCATTGTAAATGGGCAGATGACCCCATACTTTTATTTGATGCATATACTGTGCAATATCTGAACAATAATTTATGTAAAAATTAATAAAATTGTTGAATCGGAAATCCAAATAGTTCTACAATGTATGGATAAGGCGGGGTCATTACATTTAAATTTGCAACAGCTTTTATTGTTGTCTTGGAAGGCTTTAAAAGTGATAATTTCAACTCTTATGCACATTTTCAGCGGGAAAAAAGCTAAAACTTTCATTTATTATTCAATGTGGTTTACATGTAAATAAAACAAGTGCAGCATTTCAAGAAAGGAACTAAAAGTAAATATAACGGGTTGGGCAATGCTTACGGGAGATTAATAATTTCTGCCATTCAAATTGCATGAACAGGTTGTTTTTCAAATCCTTCTGGCTGCCAAATTCATCTGGTGACATATTGCTTTTTTTATTTTTTTATGAATAAACAAACACAAAGACTACAGAAAAAGACCAGAGGAAAAAGAAAGACAATACATATCGAAGAAAAGCTAAACATCAAAAAAGTTGACAAAATCTCCCCACTTTTAAACATGTATCCTTTGTCTTCTTATGACATTGCTACATACTTTTCTGTTTTGTAAACAGAATCCACGTACAATTTTAACTGAAGAATATTTGGCAGTGAATTAGCATTTTTACATCTAAATATATAAAAACGTGCCATAAGGAAGATGATATTTGTAAGTAAACAAGAACTCGAACACGAGTCACCAAGTATACAGTATATTGCATTAAGCGTTATGGTATTTTGTGTAACCATTTAAAACCGCTCCTTAAATGAAATCCAAAAACGATTTATATAAATACAATCCCAACATAAATGATAATAATCCTCTTCAACCTCTTTGCAAAAATTACACATCGGGGAATTAATTAGTTGCCATTTATAAAGTAATCGATTTGAGGGAAGAATCTTCATTATCAACTTATATTGAAAATTCCTTAGCTTAATATAACTAGTTAATTTAAATGGAAGCACTAGCAACTTTTTTCAGAAATATTATCTCATCAAATAAATCGTAACAGTAACAAACTATATGTGGAGGAAGGTCCTCAGGTGTTTCAATATTTACAAAGAAAGTGTAAATATTTCTGTTAATTTTTAAACCAGACAAACATTAAGATTGCGAAAATTAGGCCTACAGACCTGTTATTGTGATGAGTGTGAACCCTGTAAAAATTCTTCCAATCTGTTGGTATTGCAGACAATAATTGATTGTACTGAAAGCGAGTACAGATATTTACCATACATTGTGATCACATTTACATAACTAAAAAGCTTTCAATTATCGTTGAGAAGATCGTTAATAAAAATCATACCATTCTCAAAAAAAGCGTTTCCGCATGATTGGCTTGTCCCCAATTCGTATTTCAGAATTATAACAGATCAGTTGTTAGCAAACATTTACCTTGTCACCAACAGTGGTGAAGTTACAGTGCAGCCACGCTGAAAAGATTACTCTTAAGAAACAGAACTAATGGACTTTAAAAGATGAAAATTAGTCTTGTCTAAATTAACATAATAAAAAGGAGGACCACCAAAACTGGAAAGTAAATAGTTATACCACTTATTGCAAAAAAAAATTATTATTACACAAGAGTCTAATAAACCAGGCAGTCTTAAGCGAGAGGTTACGAACACTCAAATTTGTTAATTTAAGACCCCATTTTCATAGGAGTTTTGTATAGTACATCTCTTGATCTTGTCTCATTTACCTCACCACAAAAAATAAAAAATAAAGTATCGTACTTCTTGAAGAAGTCGCTACTTGGTGAAGCGAGAGACACAAACATATAAGTAAACTGTGAATTAACCTAAGATGTGATAACTGTGAAAGAGCGAGTCCCCTAATCTGCCATGGCTGCATTAACTTTCTCGCCTTTTAAAAACGTGGATAAAATTGGCACCAACCAGATATGATAAATCTTCTTGGAATCTGGATACCAAGAACATTACATATCCATCCGCCCAAATTAGGGGACGTTTGGTATTGATATGAAAATCGGTGTTTTTAAGTGACCCAGCAATACGTAACACCTTGCATTTATCATAATTAGGTTGCAACCCTGAAATTATGGAAAAAAAACATTCAAGATATAAAGTAATGCATACAACGGTCCAGGGTCTGGTTGAGTTGGGAAGTTAGTATCGTCGTCGTATTGCGAAATCTTATTTTTGACGGGGCCTGTTTTAAAACTTTTTAATTCTTTACAACTTCTTACACGAATCGCCAGCATCTCTACAGCAAATACAAATAATAAGGTGACAGTGGACAACCCTGTCGGACGCCTCGGGAAAGACTAAAATTATCAGAAATATGACCATAATTAATAATATGACTAGAAATATTGTTATACATAACTTTCACCAATGTCATAAATGATGGACCAAAATTTTTAAAAAATCCAAGCACTTAAAAATAAAATCCCATCTCACTTTATCGAAGGCCTTTTTCAAAATCGGCAATAAAGACCAAAGCAGACTCATTCTTCTTCTCATACAATTCTATAATTTCAAGAATCCTCCTAATATTGTCTGCTATAAAACTACCATGAATAAAACCTGTTTGGTCCTCATTTATTATATTTGTGATAACACGTTTTACTCGCAAAGAAAGACACTTGGCCAAAATGCGAGTGTCACAACAAAGGAAAGTTAAAGGTCGCCAAGTTTTAAGAAACACCGGATTCTTTTCATTACCTTGTGCATCCTGTTTCAAAAGAAGTGATAAAAGCCCTTCTCTTTGTGAGGATGATAAAAACCCAAGATTATATGAATAATTAAGTTGTATTAACGTCCAAGCCAGGAGATTTTCCAGCTGGGAAGGATCTGATAGCTTGCAACATTTCATTTGTCGCAATTAAACCTTCCAGGCTTCCCGTTCAGATCTACTTAGACGACAATTATAATTATCAGGAAAAAAGTATGACAATTTTCATTGCTAAGTAAAATCGGGGGATGATCGAATGAATAAAGTTTCCTGTAAAACAAAACTTCTTCACTCAAAATCTGTAATGGGTCTGACAGAAGGGTGCCATCGGGTTGTACTAAAGTCATGACATTTTTCCTCGAATAATTCCTGTGAACAAGATTAGGAAAATATTCCGTCGGACGTTCGCCACCAGCCATCCACCTGGCTTTAGCACGAATAATGAGACCAACTGTTCATTCTGCATACAGCGACTCAAGTTCTTCCTGTTTCAATGGCAAACGGAGAGGAAGGTCACTTCGACAATGACTAGACCCAGAATCAATAATGGCATGTAATTCATTAATTTTTCTACTAAGACAATTCTCCATTTCTGTTCTTTTGCGGTGCTTAAATGAGCTAAACTTAATACAGTGGCCTCTAAAAGCACATTTAAAGGCATCCCAGACACTGTGAGGGTTTGCAGAGCCATTATTAGCAACAAAGAAGTCGGAAATAAAACGTTGTGAATGGATAATGAAATGCTGGTTTTTTGAGGAGAGAATATTTGAAGTGCCAATATTCCTTTCCACGTGTGAAAACATTAGTTTCCAAACCAATACCAATGAGGTGATGATCTGAACGATATCTTTCGCCGATGGGTGACATGTTATTTTTGAGAAAAAATAAAATGACACTAAAAATAATCAATTCAACTGGCCGAATTGCTTCTCCTCCAGGTGTATCGCTTCACAGATGGGTAACGTAATAGCCATATGTCATGCAAGTCCCACGAATGAATTAAATGTTTAATGCTCTTGAATGCATTCCGATGATAAACATTTTTGTCTAGCACCTAATCTGTCAACCATGTCATCTTGAACGGTGTGAAAATCCCCGCAAATGATGACAATTTGTGAGTGGATATTCTCAAAGAAAAGGGGATTATCATCATTTTGGGCATATAAACAAACAAGAATGAACCGATGTGTATCAACAGCAATATCAATCATAATCAACCTACCCTAAGAATCTACTCTTGTCTGGGCTTATGTATACGAAAAATTATTTTTTTTAGAAATTGCAATCCCTCTCCGATTACTAGTACCATGACTGAAAAAAATATCCGCACCGCATCCAGCTTTCCAGTAACTTTCATTACATACAGTGGAGTGAGTCTCTTGCAAACAATAGATGTTGTAAGATATATCTCGTAAGCAAGTAAAAATGTCTCTTCTTTAACTGAATTGTCGTCAATAATAAACAAAGCACAACAGTCTCGTGGTGGTACTCGTAACTGGACGCGGTGGCCATCTTTCTTGGCCGTGTAATACGCAGGCAACAGTTTATTGCGTGCATTCTGTAGGGCAGGAGGTAAATGTTCATGAACGATAAAGTTGGTGTCCTTCAATCAATGTCCACGACTAAGCACATCATTCCTATCACTGAGACTGACAAACCTTGTGATGACTGGAGGTAACGGGCGACTTTCAGAAGACGTGGCAAGACGATGAACAGAACTTAATTGTACGGTTTCAGCCGTCGGAAGTTTTTACGAGTTCTTCAAAAAGGTCCAAGTTTTGCGTTCTAAATCTTTATCCTTTTCATAGTGGATACCACGTATAATTATATCATATTTTCGACTATATCTATCTAGTAACAACTGAGCAGTAATCCGCTCACGACGCTCATTAACCTGCATCTTACGAAGGGAATCAATCTCCGATGACTGGCACTCTTGACAGCGTTCCACGTCAGCGACCCTTTCCTTCAAGTCTATAACATTTTCCACCGTTGAGTTCAATTTAGCGACTACCGAAGAGATTTCTAGAGTTAATTCTTCTTTCACTTGGTCTATTTTGAGTGACAAAGTTTCATTTTGCTTAGGGAGCTTTCAGTAATTACAAGGGGGTGGGCCGGGTGGATTTCGCGAACACCTGTACGGTAAAATGTGACCCTCCCCCTATCTTCCTGTCTAAAATGTGACCCTCCCCCTTGTCCGACTTTCTAAAACTTGACCCTCCCCCCCAACCACTGCGGTATTCTCAGCTAATCTGTATCAGCTAATTTACATCACAATTGGTTCAATTGTTATGTTAGGGACAAATTGCAGAGGGGAGGGTCGATGCAATTTGCAATTTATCATGCAAGAATTTTTGAAGAGATATGGTAATTCATACATTTAGGGAGGGTCACCTTATTTTGTGCAACTATAAGAAGGCAAGATGTAGCTGATTTAGCGCTTCATCCAAAAATATAAAATCATAATACATGGAGTCTATCAGGCAAATTATTGACAATTTACCCACAAAAACATGCTATATCTGTATTTTATATACGTTTGATAATGTATTTAAATGTACTTTGCTTGAATAGGGAAGTAAAATGAACATTTGTGTACAAGAAATTGATTTCTGAATTTCATCTAAAAAGTTGGTTCACTATCCATGGTGTCTATGATGAAATTATGAAAATTTTTTCCAATACAAAAATAGATAAATCTTTGCATTTGTGTACTCTTGATTATTGATATTAATTTTCTTGATTAGACTAGAGTGGTTACAAGTCTATGGTTCTGTAAGAAATATGATTTTGGAATTTCACTGAAATGTCGATTCACTATGCATTGCGGTCTATGGTGAAACTATGAATATTTTTTTTTCAGTACAAAATTAGATAAATCTGTTCATTTATGTATGCTTGATTATTTAGATTATTGTTCTTGATTAGACTAGCGTGGTTACAAGTCCATGGTTGTGCAAGAAATATGATTTTGGAATTTCACCAAAATGTCCATACACTATGCATTGCGGTCTATGATGAAACTATGAATATTTTTTTTCAGTACAAAATTAGATAAATCTGTGCATTTATGTATGCTTGATTATTCACATTATTGTTCTTGATTAGACTAGAGTGGTTACAAGTCCATGGTTGTGCAAGAAATATGATTTTGGAATTTCACCAAAATGTCCATACACTAAGCATTGCGGTCTATGATGAAACTATGAATAATTTTTTTCAGTACAAAATTAGATAAATCTGTGCATTTATGTATGCTTGATTATTCACATTATTGTTCTTGATTAGACTAGAGTGGTTACAAGTCCATGGTTGTGCAAGAAATATGATTTTGGTATTTCACCAAAATGTCCATACACTATGCATTGCGGTCTATGATGAAACTATGAATATTTTTTTTTCAGTACAAAATTAGATAAATCTGTGCATTTATGTATGCTTGATTATTCACATTATTGTTCTTGATTAGATTAGAGTGGTTACAAGTCCATGGTTGTGTAAGAAATGTGCTTTTGGAATTTCACCAAATGTCAATTCACTATGCATTGGGTCTATAAGTGTGTGCGTATTTTGTTGGTGATTTCCTATTCAGGAAATATCACGCGGACTATCAAAGTTTTGGCCATAATATCAGCTTCTGTCAAAAGTGACCCTCCCCCAAGATAGGTTTATAAAAAATGACCCTCCCCCTTGAACTGTTTTCTAAAAAGTGACCCTCCCCCCAATTCCCCGGCCCACCCCCTCCTGTAATTACTGAAGGCTCCCTTAGTAAGTATCGTTGCCAAAGCCTTCAGTTCTAGTGACGACAGTTGTGGGAAAATATCTTCATCAGCATGTTGCGTAACATTTTCATTGCCAATACTCACGGTAGCCGCATTAGACGCCATGTCAAGACCACACACCTGGAACTTGTGGAAGACTTCTGCCGTCGTCGCTTTCTACTCTTACGTACCATACGGCTACAAATAGTTCACAAGAATCACACTGATATAACGCCAATAATTATTTGCAGCCAAGGTATAATAAACTCTCGATTATTGAAGAAACAGAAACAAGCTTGCGGAGGTTGGAGACCAAATGTCTGTTCGGGCCGCCTTGATATGCAAAAAAATCGACATATTTTTGGTCGTAATATCATCCTCATATATAACTCTTATATTTAAAGAAAAATAACGAAAATCTTTGGTAAAAAAATTAGTGGCTCGATTACCTTTAAGTTTTTAAGTTCCATACAAAATTTTACAACTTTGTATTCACGAACAATACAAAAAAGCTGTACATTATCAATGCTGACAAATCTACACTGTTAAACAAACGCTCTGAGTTGGTTACAGAATATCGCCACCAGAACAAATAATTTTGTAAAATTTTAACACCACCTATAAATTGAGTGGTACCTCCAAAACATATAAAACGATATTTGAGGTAGGAATCCTTTAACTTTTGTCTAAGGATTGCAGGATGCATGAGAGAGAGAGAGAGAGAGAGAGAGAGAGAGAGAGAGAGAGAGAGAGAGAGAGAGAGAGAGAGAGAGAGAGAGAGAGAGAGAGAGAGAGAGAGAGAGAGAGAGAGAGAGAGATAGATAGATATATATATATATATGATAAAATATTATATATATATATATATATATATATATATATATATATATATATTATATATATATATATATATATTATAGCGATAGATTGTATAAGATACATGTTTTGTCGATGTTCATTGAACTGGTCGATGGTGAGTGGACATTTTTTGGATGAAAAGGGATAAATTTGACTCCTGTTGTAGCGCAAAGCGGTACAATGTTTAAGCTTAAAAATGGCAATAAAAACAGACTTAATGTAATATGTTTTTATCCTCTTACCCTGAAATTCACCTTTTGTGTTATTAAAATAAAACGCACTATCACTTTTATTTCTCCATTTAAGGTCCTATAGGTCCTATGATAACTACAAACAAATCAATGGAATTGACTAGTTCTCTTCGTAGAAATGATAAAGCTGACGTAACATCGGAATATCAGGACATACAGAATGAACAAGACTCTGGTGAGCTAAATTTAGTAGGTCACTTCAGTGAGCAACATATTGTACACTTTTATTTGTTATTGCATCATTCAAAGTAGAGAAGACATACACCTTTCTCTAATAGTCATCTCCATTTGCAGATTTCTACTATGAATTTCTTATCTAACTTCAACGACTATTTTCAAAATTAACATGAAAGGCGGCCAGAATATCTTGCCTTTGTTATTGTGTATACAGGTGCCTCAACATCTCCTAAACCGGGTTAAAAGCATGATATAGGGTTTTCAAAGACACCTTGTACGCAATCAAACAGAATGTTCAAGATCGTTGTGATATCATATTTTCACGAAGGTGAATTCATCAAATACGAAAATTGAAAATTTCAAAAAGGATCATTTTCAAAAGTAACACACATAAACACAATTGATTTACTTTAATCTTTTATTACTAAGTCATATACAACAGTAGTGAGCGTGAGGTGCATTCGCAGTTCAATAAAATAGCTGTGAAGGAATCAAAACATCTCTACATTGACGCTACGTATGGGAATGGCTTTCATATACTTTCAAACTATCTAACGGCATATATTATGGAGACTGAATCCATTGTGAAAACTTGTTAAGATGAATGGTTTCACATGTCATGCACGATATAGCATCACAAAATTTGACATTTATATTGTCACCTGAGATTGACAAATCTAAGGCAACATTTAGCGTGGCAGGATGTACTGAACCTCTTCAGGATATATATTCTTGATTTTAGGATCCTTCGTTGGCTTTGACCATTCATGTTGTCTTTTGTTCCTTAAGGTGTTAATTCCTGTAGGTATAGGTTCCTGCCCTGGATATTTTTCCAGCGTGCAATAGAAGACAAACTACAATGACCACACTCTCTATGTGAAAAAAGATATGAACCGAATATGCTCACGTGTTTTACAGCAGGTTCATTAATAGTAGTACAATATATGTAGCAGGTTTTTTTCAACATCGCACAGTACTCTCAGAGTTTAATCACTAATTACAAAACTTTATATAATATGCAAATGAGCTGTTAATTAACTTGGCACTGCTCAATGCTTTATGGACAATTTGATACCTATTAGATCAACATTTGTAGCACGTTTTATTTAATTCAATGCTGTAATTTTAGAGTAATGTCGCTAATTAGAAAATTCATTAAATATGCAAATAAACCCTAAATTAACTTGACACTGTTCAATGATTCATAGCACAATTAAATATTTATCAACTCAATATCTGTAGCACGTTTCACAAAATTTGGTGCCGTAATTTCAGAGCTATATACCTAATTACAAAGTTTATTAAATATGCAAATGAACCCTTAATTAACTTTACACTACTAAATGCTTTACAACACAGTTAGATATCTGTCGGATCAGTATATGCAGCAGTTTTCATCACATTTGATGCAGTTATTTCGGAGTTATACGACTAATTATAAAACTTCATGAAATATGCAAATGAGCTAATTATTAACTTGACACTGCTCAATGCTTCTCAGTACAATTGGATATTTATCAGATAAACATCTGTAGCAAGTTTCATCAAATTTAACGCTGTAATTTTAGAGTTATATCACTAATTACAAAACTTCATAAAATATGCAAATGACCTATTTGTTAACTTGACACTGCCAAATGCTTCTCAGTACAATTAGATATTTATCAAAACAATATCTGTACCCGATTTCACTGACTTGGGTGCCGTAATTTCAGAGTTATATACCTAATTACAATGTTCATTAAATATGCAAATGAACCCTTAATTAACTTCACAAAACTAAATGCTTTACACTACAGTTAGATATCAGTCGGATCAGTATCTGCAGCAGATTTCATCACATTTGGTAAAGTTATATCGGAGTTATATGACTAATTACAAAACTTCATAAAATATGCAAATGAGCTATTATTAACTTGACACTGCCCAATGCTTCTAAGTATAATAAGATATATATCAGATCAATATTTGTTGCAAGTATCATCAAGTTTGGTGCAGGAATTTCAGAGTTATCTCACAAATAACAAAAGTTCATAAATATGCAAATAGGAAGATAATTGACATGACACGCGCAGTATTACCATAATGTTCTGAGATAGTCATCTGCGAAAAGTTTCATGAAATTTTGTGCAGTATTTCTTGATATATGTCTACACTGTCATTACCGTCTCCATAGGAAACCATTGTACGGAAAAAAACGATATTGCATAACTTCATTAATATGCAAGCCACACTAACCAAAATCTTATCAATTCTTGCCAGTAGCATATGGTACCTTTGTATCAAATCTGATTTAAATCCGTCCAGCGTTTTTGAGTTATCGTGTATACAGACAGACAGACTCACACACACACACGGAAAGACAGACAGACATCTCTATGACATTAGCCCACGTGTTTACACACGTGAGCTAAAAAGGTTATGTCTTAGTCGGGGATAGGTCAGGGATGACTAGTAAAATGACTGTCACATGACACTCCCAGTCTGTCATAGCTAATCGTGTGACCTGTGGTTAATTCCATGACCTGGCGTTAGTCACTGTATAGCTGTACGTCAAACCATTGATTAAGATGTGCTCTAGGAGCCATGCATTTTGAGCAACAAAATTTCCACTATTATTCAACTATTCTTATAGAGCTATTACACCTTATAGTCAACTTAACATAATTTACTCCAACCTTCTTATGTACATTTGCACATATATTTCCAGTTCTTTGATAATTATAAAACCCTGTCACTCTCAAATACATCCAACGAAGTAAATCAGTCCTCTCTGGAAACATGAATATTCATAGCAGCAGCAATATACTGTTATGCAACAACTGTCAATCTCAACCAAAATTCCACCATATGCGTAACCAGCGATGCGTATCCCATGTAGATTCACTCCAATCTACTCTCCTGATGAGTATGTCTCGCGAGCGAGTCAAGAAACAACGTTGTAGAAATAAAATTGTAAAATCAATTCTCCAGCAACCTAATATATCTTGCTCTACTTTGTATTGAGCACTTTGTATCGGACTAGTCGAACCACATACTTCGTATGTATATATATATATAATATATATATATATATATATATATATATATATATATATATATATATATATATATATATATATATATATATATATATATATGAATCGGGTTACCAGAAATACACATATCTTTTATGTGGCCTGTGTTAAGTATGCTTGGCCAAACATGATATAAAAGTGCGAATTCTTAATTGGCTAGTTATGTCTGTGTGTGTATTGGAAAATGTAATGAAAATGTAAGTGGTTCTCAATGAGCGTTTATTACTACCTAATACTGAACTTTCCCAAGTGAATGCGTGTATACATGAGGTTACAGTTAAGCGAGAAAGTGTGGCAGCATGAGTGGTATATACATGCGTGTATGTAAGTTATTGAAGAGAAAAAAATAGTTTAACACACGGTTGGCATCGTTATTATAAGTGCACGACATTTTTCACTTTAAGGTCAGTCGGCTGACCGTGTGACAAAGATGGCACCGAGTGGTACTTAAGCTAGTTTTATATGCAATTGTCATTTATAATAAATTTATCAGCTTATAATAGGTGAGACACCAAGAAACGCACAAGTAGAGAGTGTGAGATATTCAGACGTAAAAGTCATCTTATATTACCGATGTACAGCTGCTTAGCCGTCTTTACGGTTGGATGTGCCACAGGACAGATATTCGGACTCTCAAACGTTTACAATTATTTCCTGATTTACCACTCGTTGGGTTTTTAAAAGTCTTGTGGTAAACAAAAATTTCACAGGCTTAGTTTTTTCAACACTCGAAAATTTTATTTTCTCCATAGAGATGGCACATGGATGGAGGCCATTTTCAATTTTAGCTATCGGTAAATCTCGGGTGATTTTGTTTCTCTTATACTAAAATTAGCACAGTGACCCCCAATTTTTATTTTTGATTTGGAAAGAGAATGTTTGAAAGATTCCTCAAGAAACGTTTGAGCAAAAGTTAAAGCGTTTCACTTTCGAGGCGCAAACTACCTGAAAAGGAATAGTCTTTAAACTTACATCATGTATGGGATTAATGCTGCGACTTTCTTGCTGTAAGGAGGAAATGAAGAAAAACGCAGCTTAAGAGTTATAAAAAAAACAGTCCATGTGAGAGAATATATGTGTGACTGTACTTTTTTTTCCATGAAGAGTGTATATCAACTTATCCATCTTAGTAAAATTGTTTATTATGGACAAGTGTTCATCTATCTGAGTGACAATGAAGAATAACATTTACAACGGACTTATGAAGATGTTATGCAGACTTATACTAAACTTACGTGTGACTTATACAGGGACTAATGAGCGACGTATGGAGACTAATGTGGGACTACTGCAAGTGCTACGTGAACGTGCATGAGGATACGAGTTGTTCAAGCTGTAATTGAGGAAGTACACTGAAGTTAAGAGGAGATGATAAAAGTACTGTGAGAGATGTAGGAAAGAGGGGAGTTTAGTACAGTGGGTTAAATCAATAGAATGTACCGCAGACAGTGATTGTATACTTTATGGGAAGAATGTGAGTTAAGCTTTGTATATGTGAATGGGAATATAGTCAGGAATTTACTCCTAGGAGTAGGCCTGGATACCCAGCGTGAGTGAGTCTTATGGAATGGAATAGTGGACAAGTTCGATTAAGAGCTGGATTAGGCTGGTGGACTTGATGAATGTACATGTGAAGATTCTGAATAAGGATGGATGGACTGGTAGTGGAAACTTATTTGCTAAAAATACAGTGCTCCTATTGCACATTTTAAATCATAGTGTAGGCTGCAGTTACATAGTCACCTACACAAGCACGGGGAACCAGCCGCCAGTCGTGTGACAGTCATGTGATTGCAATCTATTAAGGAACTGGACATAACCATCTTTCAACAATTCATTCTGATCTTTCTGTCAAGGCACCTTTCTACAACTGGAAAATTATCCCAGATAGGAACTTTCCCCTGTACTTAAATCGCTGGTCATGCATGTCAAATTGATGCATGTTTCTATTGGAAATACACGACCACTTTATTCTATGTCCCACGCTATGCATTATTTTCAAGATAAAATCAATAACATCAGTTATTCTGCCTTTGTAATATATGATCATATATTTGTGATCACCTGTATTCTCTTCACTCGTGTCATCATCTTTATATATGACGCATCGGATCAGCTGACTGCGAGGATTATTACAAAGATAGATAAACAATAGGAAGTCGAACTTGACTTGAAATTGTGGATATCTGAATCAGTTTGTGCAGAAGCTAAGTAACTGCAGTTGAAAGATCACCTTATATGTAAGTACATTGATGTACCAGTGGCTAGTAATGCACTGTTATGATCATACACGATACGACAGAGATGATTTTATATTTATATTATAGTATTTATATTTATATTATCTCTTTTTATCAGGAAAAAGTCAACATCTCTTTATCATAGCCCTGTTGGCATTCGTTTTGATCTTGATGACGTCGTATATTAGAAGGAGATGTCCATTGGTAAAGGCTGAACAGATCGTGGACGACCAAGAAATCGCAGAAAATGTTACAGAAGATCGGAGTAAAACTGCTGCAAGACAACTGAAATATATATGAGAGTGTGTGTGCGTGTTAATGTGTTTAGTACAGTGATCCCTTGTTTTCGATATTGATTTTTATCTATATTGGTTCGAAGTTTTGCTGTTAGAAATGTTAGAAATTCCCTTGTACAATTGTTCAATCGGTTGTTTTCATATATTTTTGAAGTGTGTTGGCTTTGTGCTTTTTCTTTGGGAGCAAGAAGGACTATGACACATGCATATTTTATGCTCAGAGAAAGCCATTCGTAAACTCAATATTCCGTATAACATGAAAGAGTGTGTATTTTATGCACTCGGAAATAGTTTAGACATGAAAATGTTGCATTTATATATTTAAAAGGGTCACATCTTAAGATCATTTAGGTGTTTTCATCACAGTCTTCATGACCAGATGACCCATCCAGGAGGCCGCAATATAAATGTCATGATGTCAACGGCGTTCGGTGAAAAGCTGACAGAACGAGAAAATTAATAAAGGCAGTGGTATACACAGACATTATACACAGGAAGTGGTTCTATGAGGATTGGCAGTCGGCAAGGTGCATAAAAGGTTTGAATGTCGGAAGGAAAGGCGAAACACAAGATCGAAAAGAAATATTGACTAGAGATTCTAATTATTTTGAACAAAGATGGCTATGAACGACATGAGTAAAATTGGTGCTCTATTACATATAAAATCTAAAACATTCTATGAACCAATTTTTTATTCAGGTGTTTATATTATACATACTTTTCCTAAATATGAATTTTCTTCTGTGTGTGATTTGAAATATTAGTTAAAACCTTACAATTTTTGCGGTTCTATTCCTACAAGTATTATACCAGATATGAACCGAAAATGCTTTCCTGTTTCAGTATATATTACAGTTGTCTGTAACAGTGAGCTGACATCTCGTTCTGGAACCATGCTGTTACGCTAGTCACTGTTAATAAGTTAGTTTAAGTTTGATGCCCAGTAAAGCCATTAGAAACTTTTCAGTATTTTTACATCAGATCAACTTGACCTATTATTAACCACTGCATAACTGATTGGCTATATGCAAAGGACGTTTCTTACAGAATAAGTTTTGACAGAATCACGATCTGAGAAATCAAGTAATGACAATTACATGTACTGCTGATGACTTGACAATTATTGCATACTTTTGGACTGTTATAAAGTTATGTAAGAGAATTGAACCTTGACCTGTCTCACCTAGTGACGAGACGACATTTATAAAAAGATGTTATGAAACGTTTGCAGACTTAATTATGAAGATGATCATTGCAGTAAACAGTAAAATAGGAGAGACGCTGTCTATCGAAATGAACGGACATTTTAGTAGAATGGAGACGGTTGTTGTTGAAGGACTGCAATTGATCAAGTGGAGGACTGTGATTGAACATACATAACTGTATCTACATAACTGCCAAAATATCTATTTCTGAGGACAATCTATTATGCGTCTGGATACTTCTAGCAACAATCCCTGTTTGAGGTGTGTAACATTTACAGCTCTGCAGTGTACTAGCGTGATCGCCGAAAACTTGGTGGTCAAGATGTACCATCTAAAATGGAATCTGGTGGTCGAAGTGAGATAATTAGTAATCTTTGAACATTTTGATCCTTTCGAACCGCGACACTGCTAATTGCTTCGCAGAACAATCTGACATCTGTCAGATCAATATCTGTAGCAGGTTTCGTCAATTTTAGCACAGTTCTCTCAAAGTTAAATCACCAATAATATGCAAATGAGCTGTTTATTAACATGCCATTTCTCAATGCTTTATGGGACATTTAGACATCTATCAGATCAACATCTCTATCACGTTTCATGATATATGATACTGTAATTTCAGAGTTGAAGCTCGCTGACCTCTTCCTCGCTAATACTTGCCCTTGTGTGTACTAATATGTTCTCCTTAACCTGTAAATACGATGATGATAACATTTTAACCATCTTCTCCTTCTTCTACGATGGATGGTAAAGATTAAACGTTTTCAGAAGTTAAAAGTTTGATGTAATAATAAATACACTGTAGCACGGTCTCTTCAGTCGAACCATTTTTTTATTTTAATTTATTTATTATACTTCGTCACTGTCATACAGATGACATAAAAGACGGAGCAAAGACATGAAAATAAAAACAACTAGACAGCAAGAGATAAACCCTCTGAATAATAGTTGAAAAATAGAAAGTCAAAACTAAGCCAGTAAATGGTAAAGACAAACAGTTGTCAAACACCTCTAACAGTGTCCAGCAATACATTAAAAGGGAAAAGAAAATGTTAAAGAACAACAACAAACAGAAAAATTGATTGTCAAACATTCATAGAAAATGTCAGATAAAATCTCACACAGGAGCAAAATTATGTTGGATGGCAACAGTGACAGCGACATGTTATTTTCCATATACAAGTGTCGGTATGGTTGAAATGAGTTTTAAATTGCTGCTGACAAAACAAAGATCTGATGTGGGAATCCAACTGGTTCCATAAAGGAAAAATTCTGTTAAAAATCAGATGTGCAAATGATTCTGTGTAGCAAGAATGAGGTTTCAGTTTTAAATAGTCGAAATCCGATCTCATACCAAGCCGCATTTGCATTAGAGGACAAATAAGGATGCGGCCGATTACGCTACAATTTTAAAATACGCACAGAGCTATTACTTTTTGCAATCGGGAATTTATATAATAAATTGAATCAATGAGCACCTCCTTCGATGCTTAGTGCATTAACCCATTCGTCTCTTAGACTGAGTATTTTGGTGTCTGAGTACTTGATATCGTCTTTTACCATTGTGTAGACATTAAATAGGCTACCCTGTTCTTTGAGCACGCTACGATACATGCCGTATATAATTTTTCGACAGAAATTTTATGTTTTCCAGCACCCAACGCTGGTGTACTATGTCATGTATTTTCACATTTAAGCTGGTGCTTTGAGACGATGAATTGACATAAACCAGATTATCTCCCTTCAATTACATCTTAAAGATTATGCATCAATCAGCAAATTAAGATAGCTAATTAAAGAACTCGACAATGAAGAGAGAAAATTAGTTAATGAAGTTTAAATGGTTAAATGTAGTTTCTGCCTCGACCAAACGGAGTTTAGTCATTACAATGACCAAGGGACAATCATTGTAGAAAAATGTCAATTTGAATTTGAGAAAAGACAAAATATTGCAAATTGAGTTATATCCTTTGCAGCCAACGGGATGAAATCTATCATATTAAAGTTTTCATGAAAAGTACTCATAATTATTGTTTTTGCAAACGTGAATAAAGTGCAATAGCAACCACTTACTCAAATCGATAGACAATAAATATGTAAATTTAAAACTGATGTTGATTGCGGAAAGAAAGGATCGCAGTCATCAATGAGGAATTAGAGATGTGTGAAAGCCCATGATGTGATATAATGAAAAAGATCTGTCGTCATAATAGATTAGAAACTGTCTACATAGAAATAGGCCAGTGATAACATTGTCATATACTTAAAGGTATACTGTCACCTGTTCCAGTTTTGCCACCGTTACCATGGAAAGAGAAAATCTAACCAATCACAGATTTTAAGCGGGTGGCTGCTTTTTAAAAACAGCGCCCTCACATGGGCATTTTGAATACCAGAAACGCCCCTTTGACCATATGGGCATATTTAGATTATAGGTGACTGTATACCTTTAAGCAATAACGCTCACCGCGGGCGAGTATACTCGGAAGGTTTGAACGATTTGAGACAAATAGCGGCTCGTGCTATGTTGAGTGCATTGTACCAAATTCGAGTGTATACCCGACTGTGTCGGGGTGATTGCGATTATATTATATCAACACGTTTTTCTCTTTCTCCACTGCCGTAAATAAAAAAAGGAAACACTGCAGTCATGTTGAGGGCGTTGCACAGGCAAGCCCGATTTCTCCCATCTTTCCATGCGGACGTAAAGCCGCCTCTCATAAATTAGGTCTGTTTTTTATTAGCCAAGTCAAACTGCGAGATTTTCTCACCCAACCCACCACAAATTGCAACAGAATTTTTTTTCTTCAGAGAGCACTTTGGAGAGGGACCTAAAACCAACATATTAAAAGTTTACTCGAATCTACCTGGGAGAAATATGTCTAATTTGCAAAAATGAAATATGGCTGCCTGGCGTCCCACAACATTACATAGTTGGCCATATATTACATGTTAAACAAGCTATTTCACTGATTTAAAAGTCTGACAGTACTTATTGGCATGGGGATCATTTTGCAGATGAAATGTAGGCACTTCCTTAATTTGTATAATTCAAATATGGCGGTCAACATTCCTACAATAGACATTTTCCATTATATACCATGTATTAAACTTGCTATTTCAGTGATTTTAAAATTATAAGTACAGCTTTATGGCACAGACAAACAATTATGGAGATTAAATGATTTGTCTGAGCACTTTGTTTATTTGCATAAATCCAATATGGCAGCCAACATTCCAATCGATTTTATACCACATTTTAAAAAAAAGCTATTTTAAAGTACAATTGAAAGTATATTTCTTTGGCATGAACAAGCAATTTTGGAGGTACAATGTTTTACATGAGCATGAATTCAATATGGTGGCCGCGATTCCTAAAAAGGACATATTCGGTCATATACCACGTTTTAAACAAGCTATTTTAGTGATTGCAAGGTTTGAATATATTGCCTAGGAAAAGAGAATCTTTTAGCGGTTCATTGTTTTAAAAGGCGCTTTGACGATTTGCATAAAATAAATATAACTGCAAAATTAATGTCCTATTGCTTAATAGCATAGCTTCTAAAATAAATAAGGTTCTGGTATAGTTTTTAGCTCTAGGAACCTATCAAGAAGAAACTGTTAAGTGCTTAGGAATTCATTGTGATTTTCTATATGTGACGACTATATAATGGTTGTTAGTCGTCTGAATAATGTATTTTCTTTCTGAATATAACATTAGATTCAACAATGTACACCAAATTTTGCAAATTGTATAGGTGTTTCATACAACGATTTATAAGTTGGATGCATTGTGTTGCATTTTGTTGATGTTCGATTTGAATTCATTGAGCTTGCTTTTCATCCTCCGTCTCAGAATCAAAGCCAAACGATATTTGCTACGCATGTTGCCGTATTATTTTTTTTCTGTATCGTGAAATGTAATGTTAACTCTTTCCGCTGAAGCTGGAGATCCCATACTGCACCGTCTCAAACATAGTTTTTCAGAATTCATTGTTTAATTCAAATCAGCCGTTTCTCTAATTTACTTCTAGCATGGATGGCATTTATTTTGTTTCTGGTTTTTCTGATCGTACAATCGTTTGGTAACGTTTTATGTTTTAGTGCTCCGTTGACAGAGCCAAATGCTTAATACTGTGATGTACCATGTCATGTGTTTTTGTGCTTTTTTCCCACTATTGTTTCGAAATGTGAAAAGTTGGACTTCAGAATCCACTTAACGCGCGTCGTATGAACTTTGTGCCTTGTGATCGAGTTCTGTGTATTTTTGGCAGTATGTATAAAACTGATGGTTGTATTTACTGTTTAATGGACTAAGATATATATGCGGTAATCGATGCGGTTTTTTTATCATATATTTTTGTTAGGTTGTTTACTTCATCTATTGTTTGTGCCGAGTTGCAAATTAAGGAGGTGCCTATATAAAACATTATATCTATGCCAATGTTTTCCAAAGATAGATTCAAGTAAACTTTTAATATGTTGTTCTGGGTACCTCTCCAAAACGCATTCTTAAGAAAAAAGTTTTGCTGCAATTTGTGATGGGACTAATCCTATTTTGACTGGACTATATGTAGGTTTTAATGTGTTAGATTCTATTTTCAAACAGAGATTTTTACTAACGTGAATAAGATTTTTTAAGGAACAGATTGTCGTGTCTTGTAACTCGATACGTGTTAAAAGATGATACACATGGTTTACTTCAGACACAAGTACGTCCAATATTCCTCCGCTTTGCTGCCATGAGACAGCGAAAAGCTAAAGAAACTTTGTACTCGTCAAATTTTGTATTCGTTTCAGAATTTTCCTGATTCCAAGGCTTACAGGTATATATTTCATGTTGTACTGATCATGAATAGAATTTGTCTGTATATTTGTATTTTCGCTCAGAATTTACCAGTCTGAGTTTTGACTTCATAGTGAGTTGGTCAGTGAAGTACAGTGTATATGATCCATTCAGCTGTTCGATATTACGTCTCTGTGAGGATCAAGTTATTTCGTCTGCAATATTCAGCTCTAAACTAAATAATTGAGTATACTTTATATAGTGCGATTGCGACACAATGTATTTCGTATTGTATTCCAGTTTTACGGTCTAAGGTCTAAGCATATTTCTGGTACATCAAACCGATGTAGACATCACTTTCATTGTTACAATAGTCCATGTACAACTCAATATTTGTCAACGGAATAAACCAGAATTGGCATCAGATCAGTATACAAGAACTCGTCTCAGATTTGGTTTATTCGATAAGTCTTTGGCAATCAGTCGTCTTGTTCGGGTATTCTTGTCACTTTAAGCCCCAATGCCGAAAACCGACGTTTTGGAGCTCATGGCAGGTAGGAAATTCAGCTTGCGAGACAGAGAAGTTTTAGAAATTACGTTGACAACACAACACAGTATCCAAGGGCAGAGCAGACGACACAAATTAAAGTAAAAGTGCAAAAATTGCGAAGTGCCAATCGCACGGTGAAGCATTTCTGAAACGAGGATGAACAAAGGCTACACCTGTATTTTGAAATACTAATAATTTATTAAGTCAACCCCAAAATTTCAATGCAAGTTAAATGCCCTCCCAGAGAAACTGTAGTTTTGACTATGAAGCTCATGATAGTGACACATACATGTGCACAGATCAGGCCAGAGAGCAGCACATGGAAGACCAGGAGACGTGACATTTATCAGGGATTTTTGAATTCTGGTGTATGAGAAAAATCAAATATTGAAGAAAAAAGATAGGTTCACCAAGTCTCATTCCTTGATTTTCACATTCTCATGTTAAAAAAAACGCTGCGTGGCAAAGGAAAAATTTTGAACAGTAATGCCTGTAATTTAAATGAAAAAATATATGACTCAATAGATTATTTATTTCTAACCACATTTTCCATTACCACACTATCATATTTTCAGAGATTAAAACGTTTATTTGATGAAATTATCCAGTGTTGTCAACTTTACAAAACTGTTATAAGTAAAAACTGAGTCATATATGTCTTGTATTTTTAAAAAACTTGTAGGTCATTGTGCTAAGCTTTTTCACAATTTGGCAAAATGTAGCCAGTTCTTAACAATTTGTATAGTCTGTCATGATTGTCATTTTGTGTGCTCTAGCCCGAGTTGGATTAACTCAAATCAGCTTACAAGACTTATAAATCGAAAAAGCCCACTGAAGCGTTTAAAAGTTACTGTAGGAATTGCCTCCACAAACTGCTATCAAAAGATGATGTCAAACATCTGCAAGCAAAACTGCCCAAATAAATATGCGCTACATGATAATCTGGGGACGGGGGCTTGAAAAATGTTGAGCATATAGACGAAGACTTGAAAATGTTTTTGAGGGTACTGAGCGGAATCTGATAAAAAGTCCCTTCTGATTCCTCCAGCTCCCCTCCCCCTCACCTTTTTTGTGAAAGCAGCCTTATTGATTGCTTTCAAAACAGAGTTTTCATGTTACGTCTTTTTCCATTTCACTTATGTTTTCTGTTAGCGCTTGTTTGATTCACTTAATTCTGATGTATGGACTGTATGTTGTAATGGAAACTAGAGTATTGTACGTAGTATTATTGTTTTGTTTTTGTTCAAGTTGTTTAATTCTTATAATGTTCTGTTTCTCCGATGATGCGTTCTAATTCACTGTTTGTGTTGTCTACGCTGTTGCATGTTATAGAAATAACGGGCGACGCGCTGACCATTAACGTTTATTTGTGGGCAAGGGCGAAAGGAAAGCCAAAAATTAACGGGCGAGGCTTGCGGAGCCCAAAAATAACCGTTTGAGTCGTAAAGTTACGATACTTTGAGTTGTTAATCTTATTATTCATATTCACGGGCATGTAAACAAACCATTACTGTGTTGTTGTGGTCAGTCACGTGGTTCAGCTCGACAAATCAAAATCCGACGGGCAGGGCATGGTAATATAGTGTATCGTAATGTTTCACCTTTAACAGTCGCCTTGAATGTTGCTTTTTTGGGGAATGAGTTTTTGTATAAGAGCTGAAATATATCAGTTGGTTTTATGTGTGTTCTGATGTCGAAAATGTTCTCTTTATTGCATCGATAAGCTTATGGAAAATTAGTTCTAAATATGTGATTTCTTGATGACTTCCGACAATGTGAAAGTAAAATGCATTTTTCATGTTTGATATGAATTCATTAAGCTCGTGTTGAGCTTTATTGGAAATCAGAAATATATCGTCTCTTAATGTCAGGCATAGCGATATTTTTTTCTGTGTGTTGCTGTTATTCTCACTTCTTCTCGTGAAAAGTAATGTCGGCAATTTCTGGTGAAGCTGGAAATCCCATACTGCACCCAAATATCCTATGGTAAAATTCATTTTTGAATTCAAACGTGTTTTTTAAGATTATTTCCAGCATACATATAATGTATTTTGGTAGTGGTTGTGTACTCGTTTGATGATCTTTCCCGATTTAATGCTCTGCCGACTGATTCAATTGCTTCATTGTATGGCGTATTAGTGTACATTGACAATGTTTGGTGTAAAGAATATCGCATTGGCCGGAACTTTGATTGTCTTAATTTTCCGTGTAAAGTTTGTTGTATGTTTGATGTATGTTGGTCGTTTCTTCACGATTTGTTTGGGAAACTAGTCAATGAGATCTGATATTCGTAAAGGTCCTGGTTGGACTGCATCATCCACTTATAATTGGGGGGGTCCCATGAACTTAGTTCCTGGTTGGCGGCATTCTGTGTATTTTTGGCAAGAGGTACCAAAGAGGTATTAGTATTTTACTGTTTATTGGATTACTCGTCATAGCTAATCAGCACTTTACATAAAATAGCAAAACATAATATACACTTACAATCTACACAATATCATATACAACACGCAAACAACTATAATATGAACGATGTTTGGAGTTGCTTTCCCTTTATTACAGACCAATAAATATACGAAGAAATGAAATGAAATATCGATATTACACAAATGTGGTAACACATGATTATCCATCAAAATAAGGTTCGAAAGAAATTCAAGCTGAAATGACATCAATAATGCATATGGGCTATCCAGCACACAGCTATTTATATATTCTTGTTTGTTCAGCCATATGGGAATAAGATTGGGAAAGGTTCTAATGTGCGTATCCTAAACAACGAAAATCAATTGCAAAACAAAGTTCAGATATTTATACTCCATAATGTGGGCATTATTTGTATTTACTACACACTTTTTATGAAAATATTAAAAATAACTCAAGATATTTACGATTTAAATGAAAACATTCAAGAAGAACATTTGCAATACACGTTGCAATGGGAGTTCGTAGCTCTATTCTACATGAACATACCTTTTATTTGATATGCCACTAGACCGTTTTAAAATATGATTAGAGCAGTTAACAATGCATTTTCTAATTTTATATCGGATTTATGCAAACTGGTTGCAAATTATGCAAATATGGGGGTAAGACCCTATTTGACAGGTGGTTTGGAAGGTTGGTACATTAAGTATGAAAATTAGGTGAGTCTGCCGCTCGCCTATAATGTATATCTTTAAACATGAGGTCCCTTAGGTAGTTATAGCTGTTCACTCTATGACTATTGACAAAGAAATACAATAACATTTTAACAAAACATGCATAAAGTTCACTTTATACACAAGTGCAATGCAGAGTGATGTACTGCCGCTAGCTGTAATATTACGACCAAGGGCATTTGTATTTTTTGCAGCTGTCACATTGTTGAAATCTTTCTTGTATTTCATACGTTCAAATCTGCCATCTGCCATCCATATATGTTTTCGTTTGATTGCTTGCTCACTTACTTATTTGTATAACATATATTTCTTCACACTCAAGCTATTGAATCAATGATTGTTACAAGGTATAACAACATCAATCTTTGAACATGAGATATCTCAGGTAGTTATAGCGGTACACTCGATTACAATTCATAAATCATATGCATAGACTTCACTTCATACACAGGTGCAAAATGTGTACAGTGATCATGTTGCTGTAGCTAGAAGCAATATTAAGATACTAAGGGTGTATTTTGGGAGCAGCTGTCACAGTTTCTTCTTACTCTTCTTGTATTTCAAAAGGTTCAAACTTTGCAACAATGTAGCATCTAGACACTAAGAAAATTCCAACTGCTTACTTTTCCGTCCAACATATTTACTTAAGCCTATGAACAATAAATGTCTTATTGTCTCTAACGTCATCATAATGCAAACACACCCTTTCGCTAAATATTATATGCATTACCAAAGGGTTGAAACAAGACAAGGTTAATACACGGTCCCTCCACAGGAGGGACCGTGGTTAATATAATAATATTTGGGTAGAAGCTGTACAAGACATTGTATGGTCAACACATCTTTGATTTTTTTAAATTAACGAATCTGTATTCCATAATCTTAAGCCAATTATAACAGCGATTTCTATAATTAATGCTGAGGAAGCATCGACGTCACGTGATGTGATGGGATCAAAAGCACATCTTCAAGTTATTGTTGATCGATACCACGCCCAAACCTTCTCGTTAACATCTGGTGACAGTCTAGCCAGAAGATAATGTTAGATTTGTTTAGGATTAGTAGGAAGCATATAATCAAATCACAGTCGTGTTTCCTCGCTGTATTCTGTCATCGTGATCGCATCTTGGTTGGAAGTGTACGACGATTCAGCTACAAAAAATCAGCGGTAGTCATCATCGTAAGACATCGTAAGTAAGACATCGTAAGTCAGCTAGCAGTAATTGATTGATTGATAGATTGATTGATCGATTGATTGATTGAGTGAGTGAGTGAATTAGTGAGTGAGTGAGTGAGTAGGTGAGTGAGTGAGTGAGTGAGTGAGTGAGTGTTTATTCAGTACTTCTGGCCATCGGCTAAGGTATACAAACTTATATAGAAAACATACAGATCGCCAGTTTGCAAAATTGCTGATTCAAAACACGCACACACATACCTACAGAACATAATCTTAGATATTTACAATGTGGACATCTCTAGCAAACACTTCCCTGTATTTTGTCTCTAATGTATCTGCTCATCTTTGCTGAGTGTGTCTGTATTTTGGGATGAAAGGAGAGTTTTGAAGTCATAACAGGCGGATTAAAGTAAGGTATATATATTTAGCTCTCAAGTCAATATACTTGGGAAAAATAAGTAGAAAGAACAATTCATTTTCAACGGCATTTAGGGTAAACATGTCACAAACTCTGTCGGGTCTGGCAATAGTATTCCACCGGCCCGTTTCAAATTGTAGCGTTTGAGAAGACGTCCCAAATTTACAAATTTTATTTATTTATTTATTTATTTATTTATTTTTTTTATTTATTTATTTATTTATTGAATTAGCGGCTGAGCTACTCAATGAATAATTTTTATCGGGGCTAAGTACATACAACAATATTAATATTGAGAAAATTAAAGTACATGTTCACAAAGGAAAATTCAGTTTGATAAACTCTCTCAGATTCACCATAACATGTTTAATATCAGGAGCATCTCTTATGTCGTTTGGCAGAGAGTAACGTTTCAGAGTTTTGTTGCATGGTAATGAAATCTCCGTTGACAAGTATTTAAAACTGACTTTGGAATACAGTGATCTTGTCGAGAAACAGAACGCGTTTTATAAAGATGAAAATCACTCATAAATACAAAAAACATGCACGGATATTTTGGTGCATTTCCAGTCATACACTTAAATGTTAGCACTCCCATGAAAAAAAAAATCAATTTTTTGTCTAATGGACAGAAGATTTAACCGAGAAAATAACTCAAGAGAATAACAGTTATTTGGTAATTTCAACAGAATTTTCCTTTTTATCTGCCCGTTCAAACTGTCTAGTTCCCTTGTCAATTAACAAATTTTATAATTTAAGGTTTTATTATCTTTGGCTAAGCGTGCAGGTTTTTTTGTTATACACAATTGAATTTGAAGGTGTTAGACTGAGGTGCTTTTCAAGAAATTGTAATTGTCACGCCCTGTAATAAATTGAGACTCGGAGAAAAGATCAAACACACTGATTTGAAGGATATTGCTAAAATCTTGCATAAATTTCAAGCAAAATATCGCAGCGTTTTCGCTAAGGGCAGGAAAACCCGATTTTTGAATTTTCAGCAAAACGCTTGTCACGTGACAATTATGAAATGGCTTTACTGTCGGATTTCCAAATATCAGGGCTTTTAGAAAATATACTTTATTGGGGTTTGGGATTTCTATAACTGAGAAAAAATGAAAATCTGAAAGTCGATTTTGTATGTTGCTACCTCAAGCTCAGTTTCCTTCCCTTTCCTTCCTTTAGTGGGCCATCGACTCATAATTTATAGTTCGATGTGAGTAATTTTCCGTTCCATGTAGGGTAATACAATGCTAGGGACATGCCTCTCCGTCACTATCAGCCGATGGGATAGACAATCCAATGTCAGTTGACCATTTCTTGATAGAATTCAATGGATTATGTTGGATCTTACCAATGGTCGATTTACTTTAACATTTTATTTCACGGTGAGATTCGATATGGCCACCTGGCCACCATTTTGTATTGACTCATTTTCAAGTTCGACGTTCTACTTCTGAAAAGTCTGCAAATAGATATAGGCATCTAACTTTAGTATGGCTTTGTTCCAAATAACAAAATCATTGTGAGGCTTTCTTCTGAATTTCATCAACAATTTCTTAACATAACTTAATATGAACAACATAAAGATCTGGTTAAAATATGGCACTGATGAGTTGTGTGTGCATTCTGCCAAAGTAAAATTAGATACTTGTTTTTTTTAAACGAGTGGGTTGAATCAAATGTATAGATACTAAAAATTCAAAGGAATTGTTGCTTGGTTTAAGAGTCAAGAAAAACAAATACAGGTTGGTCCGAACATTTGACTTTTCCATATCATACATCATAATTCCCCACGATAAACTTAAACAAGACTGTCATCTTTTGTTAAACGAGCTTTCCTAGATAAAAATGGCAGTAGAAGGTACCAATACATTATCATCAATTATAGGTCGGGTTATTTTAGATGAATAAAAAGTTAAAATGGTTAATTTCTTATCGACAACATATTTGTTAAGTTTGGAAATATGACATTTCAACAATATATCGGCATACCAATGGTACAAATTGTGCACCCCTTATTCATATGAAGCAGATTTCCCACAATTTCTCTACAAGCCGGGTCTAAACACTTGAAAGGCGTTTTAACAACACGCACAGATATATTGGTGATCTGATTAGTCTAGACAATCCAGACATATCAAATTACTTACATCGTATTTATCCAGATGAGTTGGAATTTGAAACAACCGAGGGGTAAGAACTCAGCTTCATATCTTGATCTGTTCCTACAAGTGGGTACTAATTGGCTACACACTAAGCTGTATGACCAAAGAGATGACTTCTCGGTCACTCAAATGATTAGTGACAGCTTTCCCGGCTTTGACTCATTACTGTGATTTATATACTGTATCATTATATACAATATTTAGACAATTTTGGGATATATCCTGACGGTTGTAGCAGGGTATGCTTACCCATTCCGGACACCTGGTACCACCACTAACTAACAGTAGTTCAAGATGGTCCTACTTAAATTGAAAATTGCAAATGTCTCAAGGACCTGGTAATGAATTACCTTGAATGGAAATGATTATTGGACCAGTTTAATGTCATATTTTAACCATAATGAATTAAACCTTCCAGTCACACGTGTAGTCGCTCGTGAAACCGTTCATTCTAAAAACAATAAATCGTAACGCAATAACAAAACTTGATTATTCACACGATTTGGAACTAATTTAGGATAATTGGATGGTGAAGTAATCTCGGTATAATCTCACTATGTAAGCTAATCTGCTTTTTTTTTCTTAAGTTATACACTTGTTTCTATGAGTAATTTGTAATATTGCAATATTCAACCATAGGGCAGCAAGCACCTTGGAGAAATTTGAAAAATATTAAGATCCAATTATCATATATTAGTTCCAGTCGTGTGTGTTTGTTCATTTTTTCTGGATAGTCTGATTGAAGATTAATTATGACGCTCATCCTGAATCTAATGTTCGGATGCTTATACACTGTTCCATTTATGGTAACTAGTGCACATGTTATGACTTCAATTCACGGCAGAAACTTTAAAGGTAATGTCGAGCTTTTACGTTTAATATCGTTATATACGTGTTTAGTCTTTTGTCAAGCTCTCCACACCTATGAAAATTTACAAGATAACAGATGAACACGTTACATCCTACAAGTCAAACAAAGTTTCTAAAATTCAGCTAAATTTAACGAGATGTGTCATTTTGTGCGACAAATAAACCGGCACTAGTACTTGATGTGCGCAGAAGAGAGAGTTAAAAAACTGAAATTCGCCCAGGTGGACAATATCACAACATAGAGTAGGCGAGAGCATTTCGAATCGTGTCATGTTCTCAGTGTATCATGTTCATGAGTTTCATTAAATAGCACGACAATCGAATAATGTATTTTGCTATTGGCAACATTGTGCGGGGTGCTGAAATGTCATTTCAGAACGCTAGTCTTTATCGAACAAATTACACTGGGCATCCGCCATCACATTGAGGGTAGACGGTTTACATTATTTTTTCCAAAAGGAGAAAAAAGGTAAAATAATGTAAGTCAAAAGGGTTTTGTTGTTTGTTATTCCCTAGTGGACGATTTTGGCACTATCTTGACTGCTAAACACCTTGACAGCAGAAAATTACGATCAGTTTACACACTTCCTGCCGATGTGGATCTTATCTACGTAACGAGTGGTATGCAATTAGCAGTTCAAAGCAGCTCCACTGGTAGCATATACGGTCCACTTGAAGGCACTTGGGCGACAAAAGATGTCGACGTAAGCGATGGTATACTGTTAGGTGTGAGCGTAAACAACGAACTGCAGATCAAAATATCGATGCAAACGGATGGTTGGATTTTAATTGAACACAGTTGTTGTGTGACCAGTGCGACATGGTACGAGAAGCGCGTTCTTGGTGTAAGTGCAGAGAGAGCACTCTTAATGAGAGACAACATAACAGCCGGTTGGCAACTAATTAAAAATAGTGGTGACGTCCGAAGTGTGGTATACTCAAATGAATACGGCATTTTTGTTCTTCCAATGGACGGTAAACAAATATTTCGGGCAAGAATGACTGACTTCCAATTGACCACGAGAGTCCTTCATTTGGACTCAGAGTGCATTGACTTTACATTACACTTAGATGGCATACTTTATTTGACAAATGGATCTGGCAGCTTGATCGCTATTTGTTCAGGACGTCTACCCGCATCAACGACAAATCAGGTTAGCACGACAGGTAGGTAGGTCATATATATATATATATATATATATATATATATATATATATATATATATATATATATATATATATAGGTATGTATATGTATATACACTGTGATAGATCGGATTGCATATAATTTAATAGAATTTTTGTCAAATATTTAACTTCCGCATTTCGGATATATCGTGGTAAAAAACACCCGGTGGAGATACCATACATTCTTTAGATCAAATTCAATTCTAGTATATGAAGGGAAAATATTTATATATGTAACATTTACGGGCGATAGTGTGGTACAGTTGCAAAGCCGTCCTCTCTGTTTGAAACTACAATGGTTGCACCTGGTATTCACACTTCACACTCAATAACTCGATTATTACTAGGGCTAGACATCGATACCATAACGTCATCATCATCGTCATCATTTGTCAACATCATCACCAAAAATACATTATTCAGTTTTCTTTTTCAGATGGCTCTCAGCTGACGATCGAAGGCGATAATGATGCTCCAACAACAGAAAGTACGAATACAAGTGGCATTGCATATATTGGTATTTGAAAACACATAGACAAACATCCCACACAGTTTAAGGAATACGATAATCTATGCAAGTACAGGAAGCGATGTAACATGATCAAGTACAGGTCATATAACGCTTTCCTTGCTGATGTACAGGCATTTCTCAAGTAGAACTTGTCACTATTTACAGTAGCATCATTTTTTTATTTAACCTCAAACGCAGATAGAAAAACAAAAGTGATTTGAAAGATTATTTTGTAATAAAGAATTAAGCCCTGTTGTGTTATTTATTAACAATAATTCCTTGTTGAAAATGAGTCCCCAGATTCCTTGTATTCAAATATCTCTTTTCTATTCCATTAACTTTCAGGTAGTATTAGTTTTATTTAGGTGGAACACATGACATCATTGTCGTTATCGTAATCATCATCATCAACAACCCCAATACCATAATCATTATCGTCTGTGTCTCGTTATAATTTCGAAAATGTTAAACAATCTTTTAATCAATGATTGTTATCGTTTCTATTGGCACAAAATTGCATAATTATTCTTATATGAGTTATATTTGAAAATTACCCCTAGAATTTATAAGGAAACAATGTTAGATTTCACTAAAATTAAATGTATGTTTATCTCATTCAAAAATGTTTCAAGTGCAATCTTTAGGCGCACATGACAGTAACGAGAAGTCGGCAAACAATATCGAGATCAAAATCTCTCTTTATCCTGATGACGACAATGCTCCTTTCTCACATTTCTAGGAGATACTCTTCTATATGTAGGATCTGATAACATGCTCTACTCAGGAGATAAACATCGAACACTCGTGACACTAGAGGATTCGGAACCAATCACTGACGTTGAAGTGATGAAGAATGGGAATCTTGTTGCTTTAGACACAGTAGGAAAGGTTAAGTTTAAGATCTCTGATAAATGGTCAGATCCAATAGAAACTTCCTGTTGTATGATTGGCATTGCTGTCGCGAAAGAAGATATTTTCCTGGGAGTAGGAACAGGAGAGATGGTACACCTCTGGTCAAGTGCAACGTTATCTTGGGAGGAGCCAATACAAAACAGCGCTGGTGTTAAGAAAGTGTCTTTTTCTCCGGACAAAGAACTCTTGGTCGGTCTGGCATCACAAGGTTACACAGTTCTTGTAGCAGCATTTCAAGAAGGCCAATTCTGGGACAAAGAACACCGACCCATAGGTACAGCGGCAACTGATCTTACAATACTGCATGACACAGTAATAGTATTACCATCTGGTTTCGATTGGCTCGCAATGACAATTGCAGCGGCTTTTGACACGGGCATGGTTTTACAAGGTATGTTTACACTGAATATGCCGTAAGTGTTCGTCCTATTTTACATTTTTGTAATTCCACAATTCCAAAGACAAAGAGAAACACTGTGTTTCTCTTTGTCTCTGATGTACGCGATTAATGATGAAATGTTGGAGGGTGTGTCAAAGTGGGAGTGTAAATAATTGATATAATACTTTGTATCTACTCATCAGACCTTTAAGATTGTGCTTCGTATAACGTCATTATAATTCCCATTGTCCAGTGGTGTCTTCAAACATTCCCTCCAAATGAAAATTTGTACTTTTGTTTATTCATTTAGGACAATGAAATGTTGTTAGGCTACCTCGTATCTTATTTCACTTTTTTCTCTTATCTCCTGTCCTTTAAAGCTAAACCAACAACAGCTATTTCAAATAGGGACCCACATGAATCTACCGCTGAATCCGCGTTAGGTAAGTTTGGCCCCTTATATACATATATATATATATATATATATATATATATATATATATATATATATATATATATATATATATATATATATATATATATATATTTGAGTGTAACGTCATCTTGTTAGCGTCAGTAATCAGTATCGGAGGGATTCAGCTATGTTTGGGGAACACAAGTCTTCGATGACGTCACACGAGTGAGAAATACTGGGAGATTATGCATATATCACGTGCATAGACCGACTTCTTTTAGTAGAATAAAATTTACATTCCCGTGCGATGTAATTTGGACCTTTATTATACCAGCGTGGCGGATGAAGTTGTTCGGCTCAAGCTGATTCTTAAAGGTATACAGTCACCTGTAATCTAAATATGCCCATATATGGTCAAATGGGCATTCCTTGGTATTCAAATGCCATGTGAGGGCGCTGTTTTTAAAAAGCGGCCACCCGCTTAAAATCTGTGATTGGTTAGATTTTCTTTTTCCATGGTAACTGGGGCAAAATTGGAACAGGTGACAGTATACCTTTAAGCTTGTCACATTCGGACGCGCGTTCCTATTGATGCGTCAGAGTAGTCTCCGTCTGACAGAGTCGGATTTTCGCGCAAAATTTGAATGAATACAGCCGTCATAATCTACGACAGGGTAAAGGACGATGATAAGGTATTTTTACATGCATCAGATTATTTTAAGGTAAAGTATTAATGTAAAAAATGCATCGAATTTTGATATTAATTGTATAGACAGAAGCATTCGTTAATTATCTCAGCAAACGTCATCAGGTATTTTAAGAGAGATTGATTGAAGTACGTGCTATTGATTGTTAACCTTAATTATTAATTGGCAAACGTATTTTCATTGTCAACAAAGGAGCGTACAGCAAAGATGTTATGGCCTAGGGATAGTTTTGACGCTTGTTGTAGCGCAAAGCAGGAAAATGTTACATCGTAAAAATTGGTGACAAAGATGGTTTATCTTCTTATCTTTAAACTCACCTTCCGTTTTATTAAAAGAAATATACCATTTTGTATTGTCACTTTATTTTATCATTCGAGGTCCTACAAGTATGATTTCTACAAGCAAAACGTCCACCAATCCATATTTGGGTTCAACGGAATTGACTCGTTTTCTTCGTAGAAACGATAAACATGGAAGAACAGCTGAAAATGAGGACACGCAGAAGGATCATGACTTTGGTGAGCTCAATTTAGTAGGTCGCTTCAGTCCAGAAATATTCTACTCGTTATGTGTTATGCCTCCTCAAAATCACAGAACTTTCATTTGATAATCTTCTGCATTCGCACATTTCAACTATTAAAGTTTTCAACTTACTTTCAGTGACTTTTATCAAAATTAATGTCAAAGGCAACCGGAATATCCTGCATTCCTCACATTGCGTCCCGTACTTAAAAAGTAAAACCTTTGTTTCAAGAACTTAGCCTCACCGTTTTCAATACATTGTGTACGCAATCAAACAGAATGTTCAAGATTTTTGTGATATCGTCTTTTCACTGCATTCATATTGAGAGTTTCGAAAATATTTCGAAACTTTCAATATATTTGTTGAAATATGTATGATGGTGACTGAATTTATTGTGAAAACCTTTCAAGATGAATAGTGTAGATATCATGCACGACTCGACTTCGCAAAATGTACATACTCATTTACATCTCTTCTTCATTTTAAAATCTTCCTTCGTTATATTCGACAATGTGATTGTCTTGTGTTTCTTAAGGTGTATTGATTATCATTAGAGGGATATGTCCCTGCCTAAGAAATTTTCTCCGATCAGGAATAGATAGCTTACTACAATTATCATACTGTCTGGGGGACATATGGTTATGTCAACATAGGGGATATGTCAGGGATAGCTAGTTGCATGACTGCCACATGACACTCCCGGATAACTACAGTAACTACAGCAACGTTGGGTTCATGAAGTACACCATATAAATGCCCCATATTTACGAGCATGGCACAATGCAAGGGAAAGCCTCATTAGGTTTTTTTCCGCCATCTGTAAAATTCCGGGCGGGGCATTGGTATATGATAGATCAGTTATTGCCCAATAGCAGCAGTTCCTTGCGCCGTATCAACATTAGTGTTATTCGTGCTGAGTCAGACAGTCAACTTCCTCTCGTGTACGAATCACCACAAATGACACTCATGCTAATGAACAGAAATGACACTCATGCTAATGAACAGGCGGTATTGGTTAATAACCTCTCATTATCCTGCCTTCGCAACGTATGATCATATATCGATACACCATCTCTATTCTGCTTGAAGTGTATCCGAATCAGGTTGTGAAATAGATAGCTGTAAAAATATCACATCAAATAAATTGATATACAGTGGAAAATAATACATTGTTATGATCCTCTTGGGTGTATGCGAATACGACAAACATTACTTTAATGAAATGCATCTCTTTTTATCAGGAAAAAGTAAACACCTCGCTATAATAGCTGTGTCGGTGTTCGCTGTGCTCTTGATAGCGTTGTATATTAGAAGGAGATGTCCATTTGTTAAGGCTAAACAACACGTGGAGGACGAAACAAGCACCGAAAGCGAAATAGAAGATCGGAGCTCCCGAAAGAGTAGAAATGCTGCAAGACAAACGAAAGTTTAAAGATCCATTAGCTGTAACTTTGGTCATTTTTTTATTTTGTTTGTTTCTGTATATCATCTGCAGTTTCTGGTGTGAATCCCTGAACCATGGAGAAATTCCTATTATTTAGCTCATAAATATACCTTATATGCGTATAATCTGCATTGTTATTGTTTAAATTTTGTATTCAGGTCCGGACTAGAATACATTTATCAACAATAACAATGGTCATTTCACATACACAGGCTGTGTTGGCAAGCAGGACAACGGGCATTGGTCATGATGATCGGATTATAGTAAAATTCTGTAGTTGATACATTGAAACAGAGTAGTGAAAAATTAGTCCGAAACTTATATATATATATATATATATATATATATATATATATATATATATATATATATATATATATATATATATATATATATATATTACTTTTACTTGAAGTAATTTGTGTTATTCTATACAAGCATTTATATTTATTTATAACGTTCCGCTTGTACCATCGAACATTAAAATTCTAAGCACGTTAATTTTACGGCATATGTACCTGTGCCTCTACATTGTAAAACACTCAGGATAAAGTTCAAGCATTTGCGAGACATTTTACATATAGTGAAGTTTCATCTTTGTCCGTAATGTATCTCGATCATGTAACAATACTATTGACAATCTTTAGGGTGGGGATTTAGCCTATGCTTTACTGCGCATGCGTGAGTAGGTTCAACAGTATACGAGTTTCGATCCGATCGAAAATGACTGAATTACAGGTACAACAGAATACATATAGTATAAATATAGGAGCGAGAATTTTAGATATCAACAAATAAGGAAATGGAAATTTCTGTGGTTGCGTCTCGACAGAAATAACAAGCTTTTGCCAGTTGTAAGAAAAAAACCAGATTCTACGTTTCTGTTAAGCGTGTGCTGTAACATTTCGATTTGGTTTAACTGTCTGGAGACAATTCGTATTTGACATAAATTTTACCAAGTCAGTGTCAACTTTTTAAAAGTATACTCGAATTTATTCAAAAAGTAATCTCTGTTTCAGGTTCATTTTCATACTATCAACATAGAGGTACATCTTTCATTTCTTTTCACGCTACTGAGTGGTCTAGAAAACCTCATTGTACCAGATTACTCATGACAAAATATATCTTTCACTCGAAATAATAAAATTCAATACTTCATTTAATATGTAATCGGTCCTTCTTCCCAGTAATTACGCTTTGAAATATCTGGTGGTTAATAGAACTTTCCGTCGACGCGTTCGAGTAGAGGTATCTTTGTAATAAATGTACATTTTCCACTTATACGCAGGGGACAATAAACTGGACATGCAATAGCAATAAATGTGACACTATGTCATTGCTGTCCAATCATAAAAGAAACACATTTTGGTATTTCACTTCCACGCCTACGTTGACATACAAGGCATTGCCGTTGCAAAACATAACACGTTTAATACAACATACAATAATATGAAATATTATAAATTCTTGTCATTTCTTAATTTGTCTGTGAACAATAAAACGTCTCACAATTCCCACATATAGGTTATATTGAAGAGTCAAATACTCAGCATTCTGTCATATATTGTTTTCCGGAGTAGAACTCGAGTTAAATTGTATCAATCAGGACATATATGGCAGAATGCACATCAAATGTTTACAGCTGACGAAGCTGTATGAACCTTTTAAAGTCTTGTTGATACAGGAAGCACCTTCAGGATCTGGTGGCCAGCTGTTACCAAAAGTACAAATATTTCACTAGATGACACCTGGTAAAGTTGATGTATTAATCACCATACAATCTTGTTCGTGATGGTTAATAGGTTTCCCTTTATGGTCTCCCTCATACCTTGTTAATCGCACGAAAATTTGCAAATCGGCTATAAATTACAGCCAGAAGGATGGGGTGCACTTTAGGATCTTATATTTGAGATCAATTGCAAATTTATTCGTACTGGGTATGTATGCCCCAGTGAATTTGTTAAATATTAATACGCAGCTGTAAACAATGGCGACAGAGTGACTGATAATTTGTCCCTTGATAGCACAAATGTCGCACTATTTCAATCACAGTCTTCGTATCCAGATGACCCTTCCAGAAGGGTATAATATAATAGTCATGATGTCAACAGCGTTCAGTGAAAGGCTGATAGAACGAGAAAATTACAGACAATGATGTACACATATATTACACACAATACACACAACGTAATCTGTGAGAATTTTCAAGGTGCATAAAGGGCCTGCATCTTTGAACAAGATCAAAAAGGAATATTGACTAGAGATTCTAATGATTTTGAACGACGGGAGTGAAAGTGGTGCTTTATCACACATAAAATCATAAAAATTCTAACGAACCAATTTGTTTTCACTGTATATATAATATTTTCATACATGCTTTTCCTAAATATGAAAGTTCGTCCGAATGTGCACGTGATTCGAAATACTATGATTATACATTCAAAATTACCATGTTTTATCTTTTGGTGTTTCTATTCCTAGATCGAAGCTACAAAATTCTTGTGAAGATCTGCTCGAAATATTTACTGAAAAGTAACAGCAAAAACTGATGGCATGAATAAGAAACGCTTCATGATCACACTTTGAATTACTTTCTCGAACCCATACTGAAATCAACGTTGATCTGAGCATATGGGAATGTCTTGCCAGATTGATTAACAGGTATTCAATCCTGAAACACATCTTCATCGCTGCTTCCTGATTCATGATCGCGTTCGGACACGGTAACTATGACATCATTCAAAGACTCGTGCACAGCCTCACAATTGTCGTCTTTGGCTCGTTCACGGTGTCACCTGACACACTTCTTTTGTCGTCAGTGGCGCTGCTTTCGTCTGCTGTCGAAGGATTCAGATCCCGTCCCACTTCTTGATCTACTACACTAGCGCTTTCGTCGGCATCTTTTTTTGGTTTCTTTCTCGCTCGGTACTTCTCGATCGCTTCTTTCAGCTGGCTGATCTCAAGCTTAAGTTCGCTGACCTCGTCCTCGCTTACACTTGCCCTTGTGTGTACTATTATGCTCCCTTCAACCTGTAAATAACGACAATAGTAACGTTTAACCATCTCCTCATTCTACGATTGATGGTAACAATTAAACGTTTTCAGAAGTTAAAAGTTTGATATAATAGTAATTACACTGTAACACTGTCTCTTTAATCGAACCATTTCATTCAAGGGCGCATTGGGAGACCAACAAATATGCAGCCGATTATGCTACCATTTTAAAATACGCACAGAGTTAATACTCGTTTACAACTTAGAATTTTTTATGATAAAAGTTGAACGAGCACCTCCTCCGATGCTCGCCGGATTAAACCATTCGTCTCGTAGACTGAGTGTATTAGTTTATGGGTACTTGATATTGTCCATTTACCGTTGTGTAGACATTGGATAGGCTGTCCTTGTCTTTGACTACGCCAAGATAGATGCTGTTCTTCGACAGAAATGTTGTGCTATCCGGCACCCATCGCTGGTTTACCTTGCTTGACATGGCCGCAGACGAAAACGAGTCCCTCCGAGACGAGCGATTTCGTTGTATGCGAGCCCCAGACCTTTGGATATGTCGGCGTTTCAATTTGCGCCTGACTTTGGTCAATTCAAAAACCTTCAAAAGTGTGATATCAAAATGTGCTTAAGAACTTGTTACGGTGATTTGATATGGATATTTTTATATTTTTGTGACTGGAGAGATCTAATTAATTCACATGTATATCTCACTAGATCACCATCACATGTCTTTGGATATGAGCTCCAGTATTTGTAATGAGATGTTAAAGCTACACCTGAAAGCTGTTGTTACATGTGTGATCTTAGCCCTCTTACTTGGGCAAAAATAGTTTTATTTCTGACCCTAGATCTCTTTAAATGATCACTCGCTGGTGTTCTTTTCATGTCCTTTTCTTTCTTAAGCTCACAAGACATAAAAATCAAACCGAGAATGTTTGTTGTCCTGACACGCAGTAAAATGAAGACGAAAAGTTTACTGTTTAGAACTGTATCGTGCATGAGAATGTTTATGTAATTCTGGCACGCAGAATAATTTAATATAATTATTACCTCTGCCGACGATAAATTTACCGTTCAAAATCATATAGAATTTGAACATATTTTGTCACGCAGAGTGCACTCACATTGTTTACGTTTGTTTTAAAGAGCGGACACGAATTGAAAGCTCTTGCCCTTAATATAATAGCGTAGATAGACTCTCGACAAAGAGAAACAAACATTCTTTTTTGCCTAGTCGTGAAAAAATTATTATGTTCACTATAAAGGGCTTAATTTATGTATATCTTATGGCTAGTTATCAATCTTTGTCTAGGAAAATGTAAAATTTGCACACTGACACGATTTAGTCAGCAAAGAAAATGTGGCCTCTAATCAACACTCGTTGAGGGCGCACCGTTGCATAACAAACTCTACCTTTAAAGCGTAATGACTGGTGGAGATAAAGCAAGCTCCCACTAATGTACAAGAAGCGATGATAGCAAACTCGATGTTTGGATTGTGAACGTCCAAAAGTATCACCAAGATGGCGCCGATAATGGATATGACACCATTGGCGCACGTCATCAGACGCATAGACCTGTAAGAGAATTGAAAATGTTGATATATCTTTTCCGATTGTGTATGTCACTGTATAGAACTCAGTGACCAATGGATATATTAGAAACTGACGTCACTTTTTTCAGCAGGATGGCGAAGCAAAACAAGCTCACAGTCAATATTTTTAATAAATTGTTTTATGACCAAACATAACTAACATAAATATTTTACCCTATGAAGACATTAGCAAAATTTGAGATGAACGAGAAAGTTCTCAATAATATTTTGCCTGTGGAAGGGGCATTTACTTCAACTGTCACACCATCAAGTATTTAGTCATTGATGTAAAGACATTACACTGTTATCAAAATTTAAATGTTTTTAACTTTGACAATCGATAATCTTTGTGAAGATGGGTATTGGTTATTTTGTGAAAAGGCTCACAAAACATAACTGAAGTGCAGTGACAACTAACATTTATTCCAGAGGTCATTTTAGATTCAAAACATTAATTCTTTCAATTCGGTCCTTGAAGAAAGAACTTTTATTACATTTAAACAGAGTAGCTCAGACAGACGTACTACTTAATTACAAAGTTGAAATGGTGCACAAAAATGGTCAGCCTGTATCTGACACGATATTCAAAATTGGCATGTTGAAACAGTGGTTATAGGAGGTGTGTATTCAAAGGCAGAAAAACATAAACATACAAAAAGGAGACTGCCTATTGGTCTATTGGTAGACTAAACTCAGACAGACAGACAGACAAACACATATAATACATACATACATACATACATACATACATACATACATACATACATACATACAGACAGACAGACAGACAGACAGACAGACAGACAGACAGACAGACAGACAGACAGACAGACAGACAGACAGACAGACAGACAAAACAGGTGCCAGACAGCGTAAAAACACCACAACATCATTGTACCTGATTTCATACATCATCTTTGCCGAGGTTATCTTGCTCTTGCAAGATACGACACATGCTGTCATTATTTGTGCACCCTTGTAAACGTAGAGGGCGGAAATCCAGTAATTCCATTCTGTAAAACACGTGGTCCTTTTGAAGTGTATGACTTCATCCGGTCGAAACTACCAATAATAATAAAATGTCAAATCTAAAAATAAACAATAACCACTCGGGTGGACTGTAAGCGTGGCAACACACAAGTTTGCAAACAATTCCTTGATCCTGAGCTATCTAAATGTTTCGATGACGAGATTGAGAAATATAATGGCTTACTCGAAATCATCAAGTGGAACATATGAATAGTAATAATTTTTAAAGATAAGATGGAATTTCTTTCTTTTTCTTTCCAAGTCTCACTTCCAAGGATCAATAAAAACATACATAATACACTAGTAGAAATACCAGGCTTAAACTTTTTTCTTTGGACGGCTGCATGCACACTTCCTAGAGAAAATCATTCAAGATCTTCCGCGCACAGAGATCACTCTATACAGAAGAGGATTTGTGTTAAACATAGCAATATATTTTATCTTCCCGGTTTCTTTCTTGTAGTACCCGCCTTGGTACAGTAAGTTTTAGAATATTTCTCAATAATCCTTTGGTAATCAAAAGTGAAATCGAGAGTAAACGAGCAAGTTTTGAGCTTCGAGAAACAGATTACCTAAGCATATCGAATATTCAAAAGTCAAAAACACTCGGGGTGTTAACTCTACAGAGGAACATCACCGATAAAAATTGAGTTTATTTCAAATGATGATTTCTTAAGCAGCAGATTAGCATACTTTTTTACATATAATATGTTAATGGTCAATGTTTTCGAAACTCTCTCTCTCTCTCTCTCTCTCTCTCTCTCTCTCTCTCTCTCTCTCTCTCTCTCTCTCTCTCTCTCTCTCTCTCTCTCTCTCTCTCTCTCTCTCCATCAACGAATGACATTACCTCTGTTGCAAAGCGGACTTCTCCAACCTCAGGGGGATCGTAAAACTGTCGTGTCATCAGTATCACCAGGTCAACCATTACTATGCCGGCGACGCTGCAAGCCTGATACATGTCTGACTATGATCACATTGAAAAGATACTCGAAGTTAAAATCTTTATTCAAGGACAAATGATTTATAAGTGACCATCTAATTTAATTCAACAGTGGGTACTCTCTTCCATTGAATTAAATCTGTGATCTGCCCTAACAATGCTGAACAAGTATTAGATGGACCGATTACTATATCGCCCTCTAGCTGGTACACAAGTCTTTATGAAATACTTAAAGCCAATGCGTCTTCATTCTGTGATCATCAAGCAACAAACATCCTCCAGCTAAGAGTACACCCCTGGGTTTTGACTTGTTCATGGCATTATACATGAACTAATATCATAGTTTGACGTCAGTTGAGATATTTGACAAAGAACTGTGGACCAACTGGAGTCTCTCAAAATAAATTGTTTCCAGACACGGACCGTGTCGCGGTCCGCAGTCATTTAACATTACCATTGACAGTGACATAATTCGCTAAACGTATAATATTGGCTTAACCACACCCCCCCCCAAAAAAAAACAGACATTACAAAAAATTACAAACAAACTGCGAACCAGTTTGCCCTGAATTGAAATTAAGCGACATGAGCTCCACAAATCCTCGAGAATATTCACATACTACATTCACAGGTGTAAGGCAGGTTCAAAGAAATTTCGAGGATATTCCAAAATTGACTCAAAGTTTTGATTGCAATTGACTCAAAGTTTTGATAAATTGTAAGTTAGGAGTGACACCAGTGGAACCCTACACGTACCCGATTAACTTTGAACATTTCGATCGTCGACAGTGATCGGTACATATATACCGTTTTGACACACATAGATCCGTAACCCAGGGTAAATGCGAGGGAGATAACCCATGGACGAATCTGGAAGAAGATATGTCATTAACTGAAATAAGAATATTTTTAAGGGAGGTCACATTAGCAGGAATATTTACAGGTCATAACCATAACGAGGATAATGCACATGTGTCAAGACCTGCTCCGAAGAGTAATGGAACTTGACCGACTGTTTCTTTTTTGGAGTGTTTGTTAATCGGTCGATTGTTGTTTGTTAGGTCCAACTAGGCATAAGAAACAAAGCTTTTTGCTAACAATATATATATATATATATATATATATATATATATATATATATATATTATATATATATATAATATAGTGTTATATATAATATATTATATATGAATATATGAATATATGAGTGTGTATATGCGTTATTGTATGTGTATTTATGTCTCTTGTCGGTATTACGACAAGAAGGTATTACGTAAATAAATGTCTGGTGGAGTCACATTCATAGGATTCCAGATCGTTTTGTGATATCATCGTTTTGAAATTGTGCTTAGTTTATTTGAAAATTACACAAAAAATAATCGAGACGCTAGACCTGGCAGAGCAAAGCGATGTAAAAAGAATCCAACAAGCCACCGTCAAGACTGTACAGAGCAACAGCAACATAGGCCAGTATACATCCAACGATTGAAATGAAATCAAGACCGTTGTAGGAGTTTTTTCTGAAAAGAAAAAAACTTTGAGTGTGTATATTTCATCTGAACATAGCATTATACAATGCAGATTGTTCTAAAGTTCGTCTGCATAATACGGAGGCGCTGTCACTTTAACAGTATGTCTCGTGGCGCTGCTTATAATTAGCAAATGACCCTAAGAATCACGCTCCTTGTTGAAACACATATTCAATGGACAACTATAATCTTGGTGACAATACTCAGTGAATGCTCTCACATATGCAAAGATAAGGCAAGGTCAACTTGTTCACTCTGCCTGCCGTCTTAAATTCAATGGGCCCGCATTGGCAATGTGAACTCATCATATCACATCCTTAGTTCGAATTTGGACAAACCTGTAAACGTAACATTTGATGCAGAGGAGCGCTAAATTCGGTTGCGCTTTTGTTTACCGATTAGCGGAAGTTACTTACAATATTGGTCTCCACAAACACAATGTTACGTACAAAAATATGCACGTAAACAGAAAACATGAGGCTGTTAAAGCGTCAAACGTCAAAACAAGTGGAAAATATAAGTCAACTTGTTTCTCTGTAATCCCTCGGCCGTCGACAGGAGTTTGGTTGCCTGTACAGTGTAAGAACAAGGAAATTATCATGTGTATGCCGACTGCAAACTTATCGTACGAATGTTAGGGCTCTTTGAAAAGTAGATGGCCAAGGTAAATGGTAATGATAATCTTAACAGATGAGGAACTAAACCTTTCTTCAAAAATCTCTTTTGAGTGCGCAAAAAATGCCATGATCACTGCAAGCTGTACATACTGCAATCAAAGTTTTTGTCAGCCTTAAAAGCTTCTTAGCCTTTTTCATATATAATAAGGATTATTTTGCTGCTGACAAAATGATAATTTTCTCACCCATTAAATTAATAATTGTAGACAGTTGAGAATTTTTGTTTCCAATTGTTCGACGAAACTTCAATGAATACGATTTCATATTTCCAATTTAGCAATATATACTCGTCCTTGCAACCTTGCATATTTTTATTTAAAAATATGCAATGTTCCTTACATATTATCGATGTAGAAGCAGAAATTCGCGAAATTTGCTGAATAGCATCTTTATCTTACCATGCCATTGGAAAGTCTTCCCTTCGATCTGTATCAAAGTATCCGTGATGTGAGAATACACTGAAACTTCAACCAACTCTTTTTCTGTTGAAAGGGTAGTATTCATGACAAATTGTAACTCGGTAAATGTAGTCCACGGTTAGGAAAGTAATGTCAGGTCTTACATTACAATATAACATCTCGTTAGATTACTTTCTGGTGTTCTTATAAATTAGTGGTCGTATGTCCACTTCTTCAATCATATCTTAGATAACACTCGCTACTTGTGCTTCGTTGTCAGGGCCTTAGCCAAGTGGTAAAAGCCAGTTTAGCTACGATTCGGGTAATTTACATTAATTTACTTATAAATAGTGTTGAAAATTCGGGTGTAGCAACAGGCTGCAGGCCTGATTTTTAAACGGATTACTCATCAAAATTGCCTCTATATATAAGTGACTAGCTATAGATTTCAAACGGACGGTGGAAATGATTGCACGAAAGATAAGCACTGTAGTGACACAGATATGTCTGAGAACGATACCACTATTATCACCGTCAGGCTAAGTATAGATTCTTCTTACAGAGTAAATACGGCAATGTAAAGGAGCTACAAATGAGAGAAGACATGTTTATTTTAAAGCTAACTTGCCTTGATACTGTAGTATTGTAACTGGCATTTCTCGTTCCCCCTTGCCATTGAATTCAACGTAGCCCTTCAAAAGACAACCAGTTAAAGACGGCGTTTGTAATATAGGAAGTGCGAGTTTTCTTGGTCGACCACCGATGAAAAGAGAATCAGTTGGTATATTATAACAGCAATATTTTCATACTTGAAATCATGAATTACGGATGAATGTATTTATTTTCATCGCTAGTAGTATTTTTTGTTATACGCCACATGCTCATTTTGTGTCACGATTCGCTAGAAGAAGTCACATGATGAGAAAATACGCAGTCTGGTGTCTGTTGCCTCAAAAAATGACAGGGCCGGGGGTATTTTTCAAAGACTATTTTCCTGGGGAAATACTTTCATATTGTGAAGAAAATGACCGGTCCCTTGACCGTGCGTGAGTATCGTCTGTGATACGTTGCTTGGTCGAATTTGTACAATCTCCACGCTTAAGAAAGAAATAGTCAATTTTAGAGAATATTGTGATACATACAGTCTTGCCATTAAACTTGACGTCCATCAGGGATTGGTACACAACATCAGCAACTTCGGGTCCGCCTGTTGTCATATTGGCCTGTAGACAGTAAAGTTATGTTGTTATTAATGACTGATTTAATTTGTTTTACGTCCGCAATACAATATATCCTCTGTTTTTACACAATTATTGATTTTGACGTATGCTGATATTTAAGAGGTTTTCAAATGCTAAGCAATTATTTTCAGCTTGACCATTAACTCACTCTCTCTCTCTCTCTCTCTCTCTCTCCTCTCTCTCTCTCTCTCTCTCTCTCTCTCTCTCTCTCTCTCTCTCTGATATGAAGCGAAAAACTTCGGTTAAACTTTAGGGACCGAGCACAATTAACGGCGGGGGGGGGGGGCGGAAGAGGAAAATGGGGGGGCCACGAAAAAAAATGAGTGTTCTTGGGGTGGGCCATGAAAATTCCAGGAAGGTAAGGGTGGGCCACCAAAATTTTTTACACCATGACAGACAGAGAATATTTTTCAGCATTTTTGTTCCTTGTTGAAGTTGGAGTTCCTTGTTAAACTTCTTGTAGCGTGATGAAATACCAAGTCTTGAACCTCACAATGCAGTTGTTCTGTGTAAAATCAGCAATATTATGATTAAAATAGCACAACACAATACTGACAAGTATATTCCCTTACAAAACTGAACTGCCTATTAGCCAGTCCACATAACTGTGTGGAACAGGTGGCATGGCTATTTGAGGGAAAATAGGCAGTCCATAGCAGCCCAACCTGCCACATGCCAGTATTGGAAATACGACATGTTAAAATTTGAACATTCATCACAAGCTATGCATGTGAAATCAGGCTCAGCCATGTGAAGTAACCATTCATTAGCAGTCCTATTGAATTCATGACAGAAGGGAAGATTGTCAATGGATTGAATGGTAGCTTACACATGTGGCAGTAAAAATTTAGACATGCATTAATAAACTCCAAGGACTGACTTGTTTGTCAATTCTCATGTTTTCATATCCCTATTGTCTATTTAATTTAAATAAATTAGGCAGCACTCATGTGTAGAGTTGTTTTTACTTGAGTTAAGTTTTTCAGGTGAAATTACTCATGTTTGCACAATAGAAATGTCACATGGGTCACATGCACTGGTTACCAGTTAAATTGTTCTCAGACTTAAATATTTAGTGGATACAGAAGCAACGGTTTGCCATTTTAAAGTGACAGTGTAAAGCTGTACGTTTTTGATTTTGTTAATATTTTTGTTATGTATTACTTTATTGGTTCACAAATTTAAGTTGAATTAGCTCGTTGATATTATCAATACAACCAACATACACTTTGTGTGCATGTATATTATAAAAGTCCACGTGTTATTGTGTTCAATTAAAGTTTAGTCCAGACCAAAATGTGTTTACCAACAATAACAATGCTGACTTTACATAATACAGGTTGTGAACACTGGACATTTGAACGTGTTTTAGAAAATAGAATAACATTTGCAATACTGGCTAACATGATTTTGAAAAGAGAGAAAAACCTGTAGTCGATGTACGAAGAACAAAATTCTGCCAAAATTATGAAGTTACAGACTATCCCTTAAATATAGTTAGAATTAATTTAATTCATCTCCATTCAAAAAAAAGAGACCAGGATTTTCAGCATAAACCAATGAATATGACAAGAGGGGAGTAATGCAGATGGCTGCGAACGTCTGTGAGTAGTAAATTAAATCAGATAAATCAGCACAGATCAAATTTTAAACATCGTTTATTTTTATTTTCAAAATGTGAAATAATTAACACATGTTCACCGCTAAATATTCAATATGATCGGAACCTGCATTCTATTGAAAGGTACTCACATGGTTGGATCTGTCAATAAATTTTGTCAGATCATCACACAACGACGAACACACTTGCGACGGTTCTGCATCTGCCATTGTAAAACTTTCGCGATCACAACTTACATAAAACTTAATGGAAACGAAGTACAGGTACTGTTCATCCCCAAACCGTTCAAAAATCGAGCCGGATCGACTAACGGTTCTGACGATGTATGATGTCGTGACTTTGGAAAGAGTTGCGTTTCCGAGAGTGGACGGCACGCAACAGGGTATGAACGTAAGGGTCCCGTAAATGAGTATGCTGGAATTTAACAAGGCTGATCAGTATTGCAACGGGGTTCACTTAGTGTGCTGGCTTAGTGTGCTGGACTTCCGTATTTTAACTGATCTCTTCATATAAAGTCATTTTTTGCTTATTAGAAAAATCTAAAAGAACAGTTTACGCGTACTTGAAATGTCAAAATTTTGCGACGGTCACGACCCTTGACCTTTCGAATTTGACCAATGCTTTGTGTTCCCACGCGATCGTTATCGGACACATTATGCGTTGCATCTCTCAAATGAGATAACGCATAGTTTTTTCAAGTATTAACGGCTGTTCAAATCTCCAGCTGAATCTTACGAATTATGGCTGATTTCTCAGTCATTTCTTCCCCCAGTGACGACACATTTTTAGTCAAAACAGCAAGTGAGTTAGGTCTATGTATGTTTCGGTGGACATTTCCCCGCGACATTGTTGGATGCAGTGACCGAGATAGCAAGTCGCCGTGGACGATAATTTTCCATTGATCCGGTAAGTATTTGAAATGCATATTTATAAAGGGCAATTACGAAATTAGTATGCCTTATAGAGAGGCTTTTCTCTGCACATCGATGTTTCCCTGGGAAGCTTGGCTTTGTATATGGCCCGACATTTTTAACCTGAGCTTGAGGGCCAGTGGCAACAACTAGTCAAGTCAATACAACTTACACAAGCCCAATACATTTCTAGATATGTTACACTTTTAATGTGTTAATTTTCCACTCGCAAAGATGCATGTAAAAAATTCCTCTATGTGTATGTAACAAATCACACACATGTTCTGAAACTGTATTGTAAATTTGTTGTCTTAATAAATGTTGCTAAGTTCATTCTCTTCTTTCTGTTTCATTTCAGTGTGCATATCAGCCAAGGCCCAAGAAAATTCGGCAAGAATAATCATGACCTACCTAAAGAAGTCTTCAATATCAAATTTCAAAACAAAATAGGACATGAAAGACGAGACTTGGCCAGAGCTAAATGAACTCTTTTAAAAACTAATCTTTGACTAAATCACTTTTCACTGTGTCTATGAATTTGTTGAAGCCAAAAATTTATTAAATTGGTCATCAGACTTACAGATATAGGCCTATTTTGTGCTTTTTATTTTGAACGTTTGGAAAGGTGAGTCTGCTTGTGTTTGCTGTGATCAGGTGAGTCTGAGTTGCTTTTAACTCTGTTTGGCCTGTCTTAGTTTTAGGCCAAATATGGTTAAATTACATCTGTAACCAATTGTATCATATAATACATGTACACTAAAAGAGAAAAGTACTTGATTTCACTGGAATTTGATTTCACTTATTTGATATTTGCTTACACCTTGCAAACATGCAAATGTAACAATGTTTACCAAATTCGTAACAGCAACATCAATAAAAGTAAAATCTGGTGTCAAATCAGTACTTTTCATGGTGCTCTTTTTCTGCCAGGATGACCCTGTCATTCATATGTGCATTCAAAATAACCGTTCGTTCACATACATGTGAACAGTTCAAAATAACCATTCGTTATTCAAAATAACCATTCGTTCACATTTATGTGAATGGCTAGCTGAAATGAATGTGTACTGCCTAACTGCCTATTCCCTATGCACATACAGTTAGCCATGCCAACTAGCCATGTGAATGCTAATTTCACATGGTACTGACAGGCATTCCTGTTCTATAAGCTAGCTGTAGGTGTTACAAGTAGTAAAGCTTGAACATATGTTATTTTGTTTGTTATTTATACATTTATTTGTTTATTATTTATTTCAAGAATGCAAGAATGTTGTTTTCACTAAAGCATATATTAAAAGTTATAAGGATTATATATATGTGTACAACTTTGTACCCATGTAATCTTTCTTTTTTTTCGGGGGGGGGGGCCACAAAAATTTTGTTGCCGGTGATGGGGGGGCCACTAAAATTTTTGCTGGTGTTAGGGGGGGGGGGGCCTGTAAAAAATTTTTGCACCACATATTTTCTCTTCAGCCCCCCCCCCCCCCGCCGTTAATTGTGCTCGTTCCCTTAAACTTACACGAAGAGCGGCTTCGGTCAATGCGAATGCTATCGCCCACACTCCGTCATACACAGCGTCAAAGTTGAGCGTTGATCCTATCGCCGTGCTCTGTTTGCCGACCAAATGTTCCTGCAAAGAGTTCGTATGATTCGTTTCTCAGCACTGTGCTATCAATGGTTATATTCGCTCAGATTATTTCACAGAAGCAGCGTCATCGACGTTGTACCTGTACATGTATATGCTCACAGATGCTAGAGGGGCAAGCCAGATTCAATGGTATAATAGTAGCAGACAACTTGCGCTGGTCAATAGCTGTAACGTTTGATCATATTTTCACTATTTTTGTTTAGCTGTCGTACATGTGTAGACTGCATTGCTACGGTTGACAAGTATATTCTGGTTCGGACTATTATTCAAATGTAAACAATAACAGCGCACTTTACACATGTGGACAGTGGACGCTAAATAGTAAGTGTTTGAACATGCTAAGGTGAGTACAATAGGTGACACTAGTTGAGATTATAAAAAACACAAATAGTGAAAAATATAAGTTACAGCTCCTCTAAGGAGCTGTGACAATTGAACCCTCTATCGTATGTACGTGATACTCAGATTTTACTTTACTTATTGACAATGCGTTAAAGTGGAGACATCATATTGCGGAGGTGAAAAAAAAGATTTGTAGGTTATGTGGAATTTTTATAAGTTGAGAACGATAGTACCACAGTCGAACGTTGGTTACGCTCTATAACACTTTTATTGTTCTTCATCCCCTAAATTAAACAGTAGATTAGGCCAGACTTCAATCAAATTTGTTGGGCCAGTGGAGAAAACATTAAAACTATTCATTCAAGACACCTCTTCAAGTATGAACTGAAAAAGTATCTCTTATTAGGCTTGCAATTTTATCTTTTCCTTGTCATGCGTGTATAGCTTTTCTTAGAAATTGTTGTATTGTTTTGATTTATATTTATTTTCTTATACTGTACTGATTTACCGAGTCTAAAATTGTTCATCTATATCAATTTTCTAAAAGGAACAGTGTAACCTAAATTATACCAGTATTTTGAAACCTGTTGTACAGTGAGTTGTGAGCTTTAACCCGATTAGTTGCGGAATGCAACTATTTTTCAGTCCTTTTCTCATTGAATTTTTGCCAGGTTTAAATAGTGTTGTATTGTCATTTTTTCCATGACCTATGAGAAATAAACTATTATTATTATTATTATATTATTATTATTATTATTATTATTATTATTATTATTATTATTATTACAAGTTTAGGGGCTATAAGTATTATATAGAAATCTAATAATAGTTCATTGAGGCTGTGTGGGAATTCTGATAAAGAGGTGTTGTATATTTTAATTTTGTCAATAGGGGTGACTTCCCATTGATGTACGTGCAGCGCAGTTTTCTTCCATCAAAAGTCACGACTATGAAAAAGATTTCCAATATAAATTAACTCTCTCTCTCTCTCTCTCTCTCTCTCTCTCTCTCTCTCTCTCTCTCTCTCTCTCTCTCTCTCTCTCTTCTCTCTCTCTCTCTCTCTCTCTGTGTGCTGGGAAATTGCTATGCTGCGACCACCGAACGAATATTTTCCATACATTAGGGGTATTATTAAAAGTTCATTGTATAAATCTAACCAGTGTAGTCTGGCACACAGGTTATCGTAACGTTGCTTGGATAGTCGTTCGAGGAGGGCGGCCGCAGGTCGCCGTTTACTTGGGTCTTTTTTTCCAAGTAAACGGCGACCTGCGGCCGCCCGCCTCTTACGACTATCCAAGCAACGTTACGATATTCTGTGGTCTGGCAGAGACCTGCGATTCGCGTTCTCTCTGTTGGAACACGCGCGCGCGCCCTTGAGAGGCGCGACGCGATTCCCAGAGCATGCGCAATTGAGAGTGTGTGCGCGTGACAGTATAGTAGAATGTCTCTCGTGCTATCGTGTCGTTAGCTTTAAAAATGATGGAATGTCAACAGAAACTGGAATTACTGCAGAGAATACTTTTCAGGATATCAGATGTGAGTGTCTAGGTACCAAGTAGGACGTTTAGGAAATCCTTTCAGAAACTTCACGCCGCCTGTGGCCATTTGTGGAGTACTATGAGCTTATAGGCTTACGTAACTGCAGCGTAAACAGTATTTCTACTGTACATACTGCCGGAACATATGCGATGGAAATGTTTGTGTTTCACGTCGTTCAATTATTCAGATGGAAATGCCGCCCTCTACTCCAAACTTTGAAAAAAACAGGGTGACAGACTTTGGAATGCTAACTCTTGTATAACAATGACGTAATTTAATGGGAAGACATTTGTATTCGAGCACGGCTACAGTACAGTTTTTGATTCGAGAACTCTCACCATGTCGGATTCACTGAAACAGTCATGCTCAACAATCCAGAGGGTGAGTCGAACTTTTTCCTATGTCCATGTAGAACTTGTGCAAAAATAAGCGAATCCACAGGCCTTTGGCGAATCAATAAATGCGTTTTTCACCGAGCTGAAAGGTGGAAAGATTAATTATTTTGTAGCACGTCAGTAGTTTGATATGACTAACGCCTTCACAATAATACTGGCTATTCTATTGAGCATCGTGCTACAGGTCAAAATCTTATTCCTCAGGTTGATATACATATGTAGAGATTTTATAGAAACTATTCCATAGCTATTTACATTTCTTTATCACTTCATGCGGTTTTGCGGTTTCCTGTTTTTTGTTAGCCGATTAGCCGGCACACGCCAAAACGACTAGTCTTTCGGTTTTCTATAATTTTGAGTTGGCACGCGCCAAAACGATTAGTCTATTGCGCTAGTATTTCTGGGCACGTTTTAGTCTCACTGTTTACCTCCGGTTGGTTAGCAACCGCAGTTTAATTGACAGCCGATTCTTTATATTTAGGGTAAATTGTTGCAATAAGTGTTTCCTACGACGTTCGCACAAGTGAGAGCCCGATACTATGTCAAGTAGGAAGTATTAAACGTGATATCTTGTAATATTCCCCCTTGTCTTGGCCTGCTGGGTTTTTTAAAAAGTGTTTAAAGGTATACAGGCACCATGTTCAAAATAAGCCGTTGCAACCATGGAAAGGGATCTAGCTAGTCATAGAGTTTATGGGGTCACGCCAGGTCACACTAAAATACTGCACCACTACATGGTCATAATTTGTCTTCACTTCATTATTCTTCCTGGAATGAGACAAAGAAATCATTAATTGTCAATCCATAAAATAAATAAGTACCAGTGAATCTTGGATGCTAAGGGGAATTGGGTTCACAAAATTAATTTGAGATACTAGTAGAATTAATTTTATCACATAAAATTAATTTGAAGGCATAAACTTATTTCGATGAATGCGAACTTAGTAATATACTACATAGCACTTATTTGAGATGACTGCATGGAACAAAATTAAAAATGCTTGAAAAATTATTTCTGGTCTATATAAAATTAATTCTAACACACTAAAATTAACGGAAAACATAATTTTGACCAGAATGGCCCCAATATACATTATCTTTATTACACCTGCGTCTGCAATCTTTGGAGTTTTCTCCGTACAGTAAATTTCGGTATCAGGGGACGCAGAGTCCAATAACTGTGCCGCGGAGTACAATAACTTTTGGTGTTATTGGACGCTATTTGACCTTTGACCTCAAAACACCATTACGTCAATGCGGGGAAATACTTCTAAACATTGGGTACTTCACAACGTTGGTAGTGGTGAATCAAAAGTCTGTGAATTCGGGTGAAATTATGCTGCCGGCCTACAATTTCTCACACGTACACTGTGCTGCGCGGGTTTGAAATTTCGTTCTGTGCGCTTAGCGGACGCGCTTAACGCGTTCTCAGTTTGCTCGCGATCGCTCAGTGCAGTGCGGGACGGTCATCCCCAAAAAAGCTTTAATTTTGATTTTTTCGAGGTAAAATTGGATTAAAAAAGGTGTATAATAATGACTTTATTCCCAAAATACCGGGATTTATGTCCGAGTACATTTTTAATAGAAATAAGGGGAAAAGGAACATTTTCAATGCCAAAATAGTTACCATGGCAACTTGAAACATTAAAATAAGTCTGGTTTTTGTGTTCTCTGACCCGAATTCCCCCACTAGGTAATTTTCATATCAATCAAAGTAACTTTTCATGGGATATTAGAAAAATTGATATTTTCAACCCCTAAAATGGTTACCATGGAAACATGGGGCAGTGAAATCGATATCATATTTGGTCTTTTCGACCCAAAATACCCTAACTGTGAAATTTTCACGGAAATTGAACCTATTATTATTCACGTTATTATTTCTATATAATACTTATATTAATTATTATTATTATTATTATTATTATTATTATTATTACAAGTTTAGGGGCTATAAGTATTATATAGAAATCTAATAATAGTTCATTGAGGCTGTGTGGGAATTCTGATAAAGAGGTGTTGTATATTTTAATTTTGTCAATAGGGGTGACTTCCCATTGATGTACGTGCAGCGCAGTTTTCTTGCATCAAAAGTCTCTCTCTCTCTCTCTATCTCTCTCTCTCTCTCTCTCTCTCTCTCTCTCTCTCTCTCTCTCTCTCTCTCTCTCTCTCTCTCTCTCCTATGAAAAAGATTTCCAATATAAATAACTGTCTCTCTCTCTCTCTCTCTCTCTCTCCTCTCTCTCTCTCTCTCTCTCTCTCTCTCTCTCTCTCTCTCTCTCTCTCTCTCTCTTCTCTCTCTCTCTCTCTCTCTCTCTCTCTCTCTCTCTCTCTCTCTCTCTCTCTCTCTCTCTCTCTCTCTCTCTCTCTCTCTCTCTCTCTCTCTCGCATGGCAGTGAAATAGCCATGCTGCGACCACCGAACGAACATTTTCCATACATTAGGGGTAACATTAAAAGTTCATTATATAAATCTAACCAGTGTAGTCTGGCAGTGTAGTCTGGTAGTCGCGTTCTTCTCTGTTGGAACATGCGCGCGCCCTTCAGAGGCGCGACGCGATTCCCAGAGCATGCGCAATTGAGAGTGCATGCGCGTGACAGTAGAACGTCTCGTGCTATCGTGTCGTTAGCTTAAAAAATGATGGAATGTCAACAGAAACTGGAATTACTGCAGAGAATACTTTTCAGGATATCACATGTGAGTGTCTAAGGTACCAAGTAGGACGTTTAGGAAATCCTTTCAGAAACTTCACGCCGCCTGTGGCCATTTTGTGGAGTATAAGCTTATAAGCTTACGTAACTACAGCGTAAACAGTATTTCTACTTTACATATTGCCGGAACATATGCGATGGAAATGTTTGCGTTTCACGTCGTTCAATTATTCAGATGGAAATGCCGCTCTCTACTCCAAACTTTGAAAAAACAGGGTGACAGACTTTGGAATGCTAACTGTTGAATAACAATGACGTAATTTAATGGGAAGACATTTGTATTCGAGCACGGCTACAGTACAGTTTTTGATTCGAGAACTCTCATCATGTTGGATTCACTGAATTCGAAACAGTCAGTTCTATGCTCAACAATCCAGAGGGTGAGTCGAACTCTTTCCTATGTCCATGTAGAACTTGTACAAAAATAAGGGAATCCACACTGTGACAGGCCTTTGGCGAATCAATAAATGCGTTTTTCACCAAGCTGAAAGGTGGAAATATTAATTATTTTGTAGCACGTCAGTAGTTTGATATGACTAACGCCTTTCACAATAATACTGGCTATTCCATTGAGCATCGTGCTACAGGTCAAAATCTTATTCCCCTGGTTGATATACATATGTAGAGATTTTTATAGACACTATTCTATAGCTATTTACATTTCTTTATCACTTTTTGCGGTTTTGCGGTTTCCTGTTTTTTGTTAGCCGATTAGCCGGCACACGCCAAAACGACTAGTCTTTGCGGTTTTCTATAATTTTGAGTTGGCACGCGCCAAACGATTAGTCTATCGCGCTCGTATTTCTGGGCACGTCTAGTCTCACCATTTCCTCCCAGTGCGGACGCAGATACCCGAGACGCGCAAAATCGATTTTCCTTCGTGGGTGGTATGGAACGCGAAAATTTCAAAAAAAATCACTAAATCTAGCGCTACACATTGTAAAGAAATGTCGCCTGTAGTTCATCGAGAATTCAACTTATGTTAATTATAACTAGGCGAATTGAAAGATAAATAGTTAGATTTACCAAATCGTACATTATTTAGTGTCTTATTAGTTTATATCGCTGAAAAATCGCGAAGTCAAAATGTTGTCTCGTGCGTTTTGACAGAAAATGCAACTCATTCACTCCTGAATTTTCCGGTCATGCTCATTACATGTTTCTTCTCCAAGTTAGATTTTGTCACTGTCCTTTTACACAGACATCCAACTTAAACGCTATGCCCTCAGTTTTGGCGATAAGGCCGTGAGACGGAAATGTTAACTTAAAATAGCACTGACAGGTACAGGTAGTCCTTGCAAATCCCTAAAATAACAGCTAAAGCGCATGCGTGAAGGTTGCCCTCTAGCGACGATACTCATTGTAGCGTTTCTCAAATATAATTTTTACTATAACCCAAACGGGATTCGAACCCCCACACACTCACAGCAACATCGCCTAGCTGCTAGGCCTCACACAAAACCAGTCGGCTACCGTTTACCGTTTCTCATCCTGAACTTTTGCGCCGGAGAAAGTATCTCCCCTATAAAAGTGCAGAAAATTAAGCATAAAAATCGAGGCGATTCACTGAAGCCTTGTATCTCTAAAGTGGCCAATATAAATTTACTAAAAAAACATAAATGAACTATTACTGATTGTCACTGATTTTTCTGAAATGCACACTTGCATATTGAGCCAGAAAGGGAAAAAATTACAAGTATCACAGCTTCAAGGCTATACCTGAGTTCAGTTATTTTAACAATTATTGTTCTAAAAGTACGGTTATGCGATTTACCTAAACTAAAATACGTATTTTTTATAAATCTTATACAATTTGATGCAATAAGTATCTTATAACAATACAACAACAATAGGCCCTATAAACTTTATTTTAACTCTATAGCCATGATAGGTATACGCCTCTTTTCACAAGGGTCAAACACAAAGAAAACTTATACACAGAAGACAGAGTACAGGATGATAACAACAACATTACAACACAAACAGGTTTCATATAAAAGTGTCAAAAAGGCTTTGTCGACCTCTGACACTTGTACAACTTCTTATTGCTGAAGGCAAATTGTTGTACAGGTAATTACTCAAAAAGACTGCTTAAATAATTCGGTTCTAGCAAATGTAACTTGTAGAGCTTTATTACCAATAAATCTTAAAATCTTTGTGGATCTTTGTACTTCGTTGTTATATCCCGGATGTATGGAGGAGACTGGCCACAACATACCCTTGTAAACAGACACTATTAGGTTGTACTTATAGCGATGGGATAGCAGATACCATTGTAGAAGTGTAAACATTTCAATGGATGAGGTACCAATGTCACAATTCAAAATCAGTCACATTGCCCGCTTTAAAAGACAGTTCAAGTGATCCATATCCTTTTGACTACAACAACCCCAAATACCGAGACCATAATCAAAATATGGTAAAATGAAACTGTCATAAAATTGACGCCTTGCTGAAACTGGTCAAAATGCTTAAATTCTGGCAAGAAGATACAGATTACTCTTTATTTTTTCACAATACTATCAACATGTAATGTTTATGATAAATGACTCTGAATCTTCCACACCAAACAGCTTTTCGCTTTCTACATTTTCAATATCACTGTCACCCATCTTATAATGGAACTTCATTTTCAACAAAAATTCATAAAATTGCAGCAAATCTAGATTGTAATAATGATTAATGTCTTTAATGGCAATAAATCATTGTTGTAATGACATGTCAAAAAGAAATTTAAATGTTTCAGTCTTGTCACGCATAACGTTCACTGGCCGTCAGTCCATGGTGATGTTGATCTGAAAGAATAAGTTCACACCACTTATTGATATGCATGCACCCCTTGACTACCTATGGCGCCGGATATATCCGGCGCCATATTGAATTACCATATACCTAGAGTGCCGGAAATATCCGGCACAGTTAAATAGGCGTATTTGCTTCGTTTTTGTCGCTAAAAATCCCGTAATTTCGGCGTCGGAAGGCAGCGCGACTAAGATTGATGTATTCCGATCTGGCCTGAATGTGATTGCGCCCCCGTATGTCCGAGTATGGCCAAAATCCGGAAGCAAATGTCGTGACCCATGACCTCGACCCTGAAAGGTCAGGCTGATCACAGAAGCGTCGCGCTGATTGTTTACAGTTTTCAGAAGTACGGACGATCGCGAAGATGTTCATGGTTTGTTTTTTTAATGAAATGAAATGTTTATTTATTGAAAACAAATGATTTATATGTAAATATGTTCTATTAACAGCAATATTCGTGAATGAAACTAGAGGAAATACAATTTTTTACTATAAGCCAGTGAAATTTTATAGCAGCCATATTAACATTATGACTGGTCACATGACTGGTCATATGTTTGGTCATGTGATATGTTGTTCCCTAAAATGTATTTTTAAATATTGTGAATTATTTTTTGATAAATCATAACCATTTTAGATGCATATTTCTGCAAGGAAGACATAAAGCAGGTGTTTACAAATATAAAATGTGTTGATTTTTCAAATACAGAATCATGTCAGATGCTGATGTTTGTGGTTCATTACTCTGCCTTTTGTGAGAAAAATCTTAAATAGGTACATCTATAAATAAAGTAAAGGGTAGTTATTATTACATATATGTAAAGACAATGCCATGAAAATTGCAACTGTATTCAAATTTGCGTCATTTTATGGATTCAAAACACGTCCTGATGCTTCAAATATTCATATTCTTTGCCAACTCTGGTCACATGATGTGTCATGTGATCAGTCACGTGACCTGGAAATACAAAACTTATGTATGAAAAAGTGGGAAATTTCATGCTGATTCAGAAAATATATGGTTTATTGGTACTTACTTAATTTTTACTCTAAGCAGTGTTCATGCAATTACCACACCCAAGATTTTATCAATATTTACATAAGGGGCCTGGTATATAGGAATACATTGGCCTTGGTAGTCAAGGGGTTAAAAACCAGCAAATTTATCATTTATTATACATGTGTTTTAAAAGTATTTGTCAATGATTATTTATCAAGTCCTCAGTCAATTGTTAGGACAATTTAGTGCGTAAATTGTACAAAGAATGACACTCTTTGAAAATTATCACTTCAATGGATAAACATGCATGATATATTAACAGATATCAGTAGCAGATACTGTTATATAAAACAGGATTTTCACAAAACATCCTTCCATATCAGCTGTTCTGTGGAATCGTCCGACTGAAATGCTCTCATTTGTTTCTGATAGGATCTCATCTCACAAACTTAATGCACATCCTATGTGAACTCCCAATAGACTCCCTATACTTGATATGAACTTCAGCCTAATTAGTATACAGCATCGCCCTCTAGACTATCATTTTCTCTTATGTGTACAGGTGAAACTAAAAAATGGTCACTGCTATGGCTAAAGACGCGGGTCATAGGAAGGGGACTTTGTTTTTTTCATGTTTAATACTACGTCACATTGTAAACACTCAGAGAAAAATCAAGAAGAATCGGAAATCGTACCCAAAAATGCAAGAAAATCGTTATTGACGATAAACTATAACAGGTATGGATTCAGAGACGTATTGGAAGCCATCGATGCTGGTTATTGAGTAAACTATAGCTTTTTGACAGGAAAATCCGACTCCGAACTCGGCTGTACGTGCGTATAGCGGCTATTCCATTTATGTTTCTAGGGCCCATAATGCATACCAAAGCGGCCATCGCCGTATATCGAACAGCAAGTGACTGTGGCTCGAGGGTAACTTGCACTGTATTGTTTTTGAAATTCCGCGACGGTAAGCGACAGAAGATTGTCAACTTAATGCTTCCCTAACAAATAACTGGATTAAACGACCGTGATACTAAATATGAATATTGTGAACGAAGTTATCATCAATTATATCGCCTGGAAAGTTAATGTACTTCCGGTTTTCAGGTGTCTGCATTTCATACGCTATCGTACTGTCAAATGACCTCCTCCAGAAGCGATATTCACAAAATCTATTCCTATACATAAACTGTTACGGAAATTACCAAAATTGTTCAAGATAAGGCCGTGAGACGAAAATGTTAACATCAGAAAGCAGGACATAATACCGACAACTTTCTCCTAACGATGCAATCCACTATCGTCAGCAATGTCAATTTTCTTTGGGCATATTTACATTATTTAGAGGAGGATTACTGCATGAACGGTCAATTTTGATCGGAGACCAGTATTCTTAAAATAAGATTACTTAAAATATTCGATCTCAAACTTACTTGGCGAAATTAAACGAAAATTTGGAGAGCTCCACCTACCTGAACCGTCACCCAGTCAGTCTGATGTTGCTCTGAAGCGCACGTCAGGACCCTTGGCAACGATGGAATTTGGCATAAGCATGCTTAGCAACAACGGAAAATCGCATATCTGCGTCCGCACTGTCCGGTTGGTTAGTAACCGCAGTTTAATTGACAGCCGATTCTTTATATGTAGGTAAATTGTTGCAATAAGTGTTTCCTACGACGTTCGCACAAGTGAGAGCCCTATACTATGTCAAGTAGGGCAGTATTAAACGTGATATCTTGTAATATTTCCCCTTGTCTTGGCCTGCTGGGTTTTTAAAAAGTGTTTAAAGGTATACAGGCACCATGTTCAAATTAAGCCGTTGCTACCATATTTTAAAAAAATTAATTTTAGATACTAGTAGAATTAATTTTATCACAAAATTAATTTGTAGGCATAAACTTAATTCGATGAATGCCAAGTTAGTAATATACTACATAACACTTATTTGAGATGACTGCATGAAAACAAATTAAAAATGCTTGAAAAATTATTTCTGGTCTATATAAAATTAATTCTAACACACTAAAATTAACGGAAAACATAATTTTGACCAGAATGGCCCCAATATACATTATCTTTATTATTATACACCTGCGTCTGCAATCTTTGGAGTTTTCTTCGTACAGTAAATTTCGGTATCAGAGGACGCAGAGTCCAATAACTTTGCCGCGGAGTACAATAACTTTTGGTGTTATTGGACGCTATTTGACATTTGACCTCAAAACACCATTACGTCAATGCGGGGAAATACTTCTAAACATTGGGTACTTCACAACGTTAGTAGTGGTGAATCAAAAGCCTGTGAATTCGGGTGAAATTATGCTGCCGGCCTACAATTTCTCACACGTACACTGCGCTACGCGGTTTGAAATTTCGTTCTGTGCGCTTAGCGGACGCGCTCAACGCGTTCTCAGTTTGCTCGCGATCGCTCAGTGCAGTGCGGGACGGTCATCCCCAAAAAGGCTTTAATTTTGATTTTTTCGAGGTAAAATTGGATTTAAAAAGGTGTATAATTATAAGGTTATTCCCAAAATACTGGGATTTATGTCCGAGTACATTTTTAATAGGAATAAGGGAAAAAGGAACATTTTCAATGCCAAAATAGTTACCATGGCAACTTGAAACATTAAAATAAGTCTGGTTTTTGTGTTCTCTGACCCGAATTCCCCCACTAAATAATTTTCATATCAATCAAAGTAACTTTTCATGGAATATTGGAAAAATTGATATTTTCAACCCCTAAAATGGTTACCATGGAAACATGGGGCAGTGAAATCGATATCATATTTGGTCTTTTCGACCCAAAATACCCTAATTGTGAAATTTTCACGGAAATTGAACCTATTATTATTCGCGTTATTATTTCTATATAATACTTATATTAATTATTATTAAAATGTTCATTGTTTAAGAAACTACCTGCACTTTAAAATTCTACAAGCCTAATTCTACAAAATTCTACAAGCTTAATTTGTCTATGTAACGTGTTGGTGACTTAAATCTGCCATTACCAGTACGCCATTGGCATACAGTGATCGAACGTATACTTACTGGAAACTCTCTCATCGCTCCCTTCCTGGTAACTATGTTCTGATCATTTATCGACGTCAAGATGGACCCATCTACAACTTGTAATATCCGACCTGTATCACATGAAGAATCTGATCCTAGAAAGGCCTGGAGCCCAGACACGATTGATGCCCTCAGTAACCACACATAGCGTGACCCGTAAAACCCGTTCTTGTAAGCCTTCAAACGAACATATGAAGCTAGTCAGAGAGGGGAATGCCTAGTATCGTATGTATGTATCAGATAGACAATCTCTTAGATAGCTGAGTATGAATTGGTGTGACCAGATTTTCTTTTTGTCCGCGAGAGGGCGGGAAAATTCTAATCTCAGACTGGTTCACTTTGCTGTATAGGCAGAGAGCAGTAACTTAAAATTTGCAAAATCTTCGTAAATATTGCAAGTTTATGTAAGCCAAAACCTGTACAGACAAAAATCTGTTGTGATAGATGTTCTAAAACAGATTTCACAAACAGCAACGATTTCTGTATCTCTTTCCATTATACGTCATACCTACTTTCAATACCTGTACAAAAGACTCTCTCCCTGTCTCTGTCCCTCTGTATCTGTCTGTCTTTCTCTCTTTCTCCCTTCCTCTGTCTCTGTCTCTGTCTCTGTCTCTCTCTCTGTCTTTCTCTCTATATATCTTAATATATATATATATATATATATATATATATATAAATATATACAATATATACAATTAACTGCCTGTCTATGTTATACATATGTATACATGTGTGAGTAATACGTATTCATGATTTACACAATGATATAGTTTTCCTATTATGTGCAATTGCTAAATACACACCTCTGTGTCTGTCTGTCTTTCTCTCTCTCCCTTCCTCTGTCTCTGTCTCTCTCTCTGTCTCTCTCTCTCTCTGTTCTTTCTCTATATATATCTTATATATATATATATATATATAAATATATATATATAATATATATACAATATATACAATTAACTGCCTGTCTATGTTATACGTATGTATACATGTGTGAGTAATACGTATTCATAATTTACACAATGATATAGTTTTCCTATTATGTGAAACTGCTACATACATCGACTTGATTATTTAGCCTTTTATAACAGAATCTAGCGCCGTACACGAAGGCTTGAAGAAGGTAACAGCACTGTAACTTGGTTAGCTCTGTTCGGTCTGCTCCTCTCAAGAGTGACGACGCAGTTTAAGTGGAGCAATTTGAGTAGAACAATTTAAGATTCAACATCTTCTGTAACACAGTTGAATGTTTGACTCCTTAAGTTGGCTTGCATAATTTTTACTCCTTAGCAAGCACTTTGCATGTCTTCTGTTCAGTACAAATGCTGTGCTCTGAACGACAATCATCACAATGATAAGAAAGAGCACGTTTCCTCTCTGCCTTTCCACTTCTTACGAATAAATATTCAACAGACAAGCGCAATCAGGCGAGGGGATACTGGTACACAAAAAACACTCATTTTTACACTCAGAAATTGTTCCGGACCTCCCTCTATAGCGTTTAATTTCTATTGTACATATACTAGTCTATCGGGTCTGTATCTATCACTCTAGAATGAAAGGCTATTGACAGCGTGTTGAAATTATCACCTTTTTATCCATGATTTAATAAATTGGGATAATTGTGTAGAGGTGAAAACATTTTCGAAATTTACAAAAATTGAAATCCATTATGTTTGATCAATGAGAGTTATCAATTTGTTACCGGGGGTATTATTAATCTTTATAAACATACAGTTTCCATGGATATTTTTCAAGATGTGATGATTAAATTGTAAAGACTGTCGAACAATTCTGTAGAAGTTTCAGGGTTTAGCGTAGTCGAGAACAATGAATAAAAAGATTAAAAGTGAATCTCGGGAGATTACCAGTCAATTGTCGTCGTTGAAAGGAAGCGTGCACAGATTGTTTTGTCACTGCCATGGGTTCATGCCTCGGTCTCATTTTATAAATTGCAGAGCAAGCCAGTTTAGGGGAAACACGGGTCGTTTCAAGAACGCCGTGAGTTCGCTCAAGGTTCAAATTTAAAAGACATCGATTCGGTTTATGATGTTTGTGGCAGAGTCGTAGTTTGAAATATCGTTCGACAATGTCAAATCGAATAGAACTTGAAAGTTTAAATTGAGTCAATTTGACGCCTTGGTGGGACGTATCCAAATGAAATGAATAGCACTTACCTGACAGAATAGTTCAACGGCCAATTCGATAGAACCTTCGTAAACAATTATCCTAGAATCTGCTGCCTGTGGGTATTAGAGACGATCCTGTTACAAAACTTACTCGTCTTGAACGTACATCATCACTTATGAGAAACGAGCTCACTTGGCTAAAAAGCCCTTTGGATGATATTTAGTCTTTCCTCTTGGTTCTTTGAATATAATGTTCAACACATACAAGGAATGTATAAGAAGTAAGGAAAATGTAACACCTCTCTCTCTCTCTCTCTCTCTCTCTCCTCTCTCTCTCTCTCTCTCTCTCTCTCTCTCTCTCACTGTTAAGAATCAATTCGTTTATCTTTTCATAAATTAACGGACAGATAAAAGAGTACAGTCGTAGAAGTCAAGCACAATGTTGCAGAGAACACTTATAAATCAGTGTCCCAGAACACGTTACAATAGACGTTTTAGCATCATACTGGGGAATGACATCTATCAGAATAAGAGAACATTTTGTGCTCGAAACTGAATTACGCAACATATAAATCAACTTGTTAAGGTTGATTCTATGATCTGTATTTAGCTTTAATATTGGTGATACAGTATGCCACCTTTTTCAAAGAATCAGCAGATGATATGCAGAGCGTGCGCCGACTCGACCAACGAACAAAGCAATGTCCACAGTGCAGGCTACGAGTGTTAATATTGTTGTTAGTCAAAACTATCATCACATAAATTGATATTGCAACAACGTTAACCGGGGCCAGACGTAAGAAGTATTATATCAGACGATAAGTGGGGAAATGCAATTCTGCAATAGTACACGCTTATAAATTCTTAGATCTATCACTGCAGTCAGTGAGTAAAAATGAGAGGCAAACTTAGGCAACATATTACCTACCGACAACTCGGTGATCACGTCTTGAGAGCTGCCCTTCAGAAACGACTTCATCAAAGTTGTGTTAATACTGTTTTCCAGGGTCTTTTCCTGAAGATCCTTTGCAATCTGGAACGGAAATCACATTTATACTTTCTGAAGATGTCTAGGTCACTGCGATGTTGCGATAATAGACGAATGATTTTGGTGCTATTGCTCGTTGCTGCAGTTAGCATTTCCCCGTCGATGAATCAATTTACGATATTACAAGGAATACTATTCAAATCAGCCTTTAGAACACAAATCAAGTTTGCAATAATTTCCTTGTCTATACTGTTTGTGTGAACTAGTTGTGAAACCCATGGAGTAAAGAAAATTTTACAACATCATGTTTTAGTGAAAATCAAAATATCAAGTTTCACCCATTGAGTTATAACACAGTTTACTAAACTTATAACGGTTGATGCAAATTTCAAATATCAGTAAACTTTAGGGGATTCGTATCTCTCATTACTACCTTTCCAAGGTGACCTCCGATTATATTCTATATTGTGTAAGCTAATAGCCTCCAGTTTCCTCACTGAAAATGTGAGCTGCTTGTGTTTCTAGTCGTGTGCTAACTTTAATTCAAGAAGTACACCGACCTTAAAATGTTCATCGGTGTCTTGGTAAATAATCGATATCATGTGCCAATCAAAGAGCTTCAGCACTTGTATTCGTCCATTATTGTGTAAGATATCAGAACCGATAATCCGGGTTACCAGTTGGGTGCCAGCGTTGGATAGAAGGGCTGAAGGGGAGCGTGTTTCCATCTTGTCACGTGAAATGTTTTTACGTATCGAAGAAAATAATTGATTTATATCATACAGTCATTATTCAAAAATATATATGGACATGAAGCGTAATCATATCTTTGAAAAACGACAAATTTGAAATTTTATCCTTTTATCAGAGTTACTGAAAGAAAATCTAACACTGAAACTTTCTTGAGCATTATTGCAGTATACTGTATTTTACAAAAAGCTATTGTTTTTCTTTTTCATTAATCTGACATGACCAAAATATCACGCGATCCTCATACTGTTGTGTATAGTCATTCGAGTCATTCGGTAACATAACACTTGTGCCCGCACTGATATCAGTCTGATGTATGGTCATAATAAGTGACGCTGTGAAGTAGGGAGAAATTTAGAAGGTGTGAGATAAAACGTCCCTCACAGTGTTATCCGATTGCAAGAGATCACTGCCAGTATATCAGCATGACGTTTTAACGATACAAGAATGCTCATAACGTTTCATCGGGTGCAAATAATAGCTGATGGCAAATCAAAATGCATCATTTTTCCATGATCGTCGATCAAGATAATATAGTAAAACTACATGTACTCTGTACCAGTCAATTATTAAGCAACCTTACCTGGACGAGGTTGAAGTACGGAACGAATCTTTGATATGCGAGGGTCGCCTCTAAACACGCAGTTCCAAATATGGCCAATTTTATTGGAGGGTCTGAGACCGATGCGATCACTTTCCTTGCAACTCTGTCTGCGTTACACTGAAAGGTAATTTAGTATAGCGGTTACCGTCGTTTATTTTGCTTTGTTCGCCTTAAAATGCGCTTACATAGGAATTATGATTTCTAGTGAATGCTTTTGTGGCAATATCAAGAGAGTGATTTAAAATCATTGTGAAAAGGACAATAGCCGTTAATTCTTTCAATATCTTCAATAGAAATGCTCTCCTTTATGATAAGGGGTAAGTGTGCGAAGTTTGGGATTAGACAAAACGAATTACCTAAATGTAACCAACATTAGAAATTATTAGCTGTTGTACGTTACAATGGAAAAATAAGTGTTTCAGTAAAAAAAATAGGGTGCAAACATTTTTACTCCAACTATTTCCAAATTATTCAGCATGAGTTTAATTTTCTGAAAAAAGTTCGATTTTGATGACTTTACTGTCACAATCCAGTGTATGAAAGCTGGTCAACCTAGTCTCTGATAATCATGATTGATGTAGGGTAAATTTTAAGCCATGCTCCATATTGTCATTTTCACACCAGCAAAGCGATAAAGACTACGAAAAACGAAAGAGATTAGCAATATTAAAGAAAACGCTGGAAAATACTGAAATATGAACCCCCTCGGTGGGAACACTGCGTGACTTTAAGAATCATATCGATAAGTTTTTACAAAGGGGAGGATTATATTTGCCTGATTCACCGAATTATCGTTTATCTGTAATTCGGATACAGAAGTAGTGAAGTGCATGAAAGTTTAAATGAATTTTTTCATCGCAGGGCGCTTGGAGACTTGAACCATAGCACAGACTTCTTCACACTTTTGATCACTAAACGGTGGTACACGAAACGCAGAAAATTGGACCGAGGTGCCGTTGACCAATGCGAGATGTCATTTTTATTTGCATTTTTGCATTTTCATCCTAATTCGATAAACAACGCCACGAATCGCATTACTGCGGCATATCATTTTAGAATGATTCACACTGTATTGCAGGGTTATATATTTCAATACAGGATATTTATCGCTTTACGTATGGATAACCTTATTTCTATTGTACACGGTTCCATATATACAACTTTTTACTATGGTTTCTTTACGGATCTGTTATCAATACACAGAACGCCGCCGGCAGATTTGCGGGTGTAATTTGTTTTTTTACAACATTCTCATATTTAATTCAGGGATTTCGATCTAAAGGACTTTCAACATTCAATGATCAATTTCAAAGACACACAACAATGACTTTATCTGCTACACGCGATCCCTCCGTGAAAAAATACACAAATTGTGTATGATATATCAGCAAACATAAACATCTACGTGTTCATTTTTAATAGAATCTGAAAATAATTTCAAGTTTTGCGTCAAACGGTTGCTCTCTCTCTCCCCCATATCTCTCTCTCTCTCTCTCTCTCTCTCTCTCTCTCTCTCTCTCTCTCTCTCTCTCTCTCTCTCTCTCTCTCTCTCTCTCTCTCTCTCTCTCTCTCTCTTATATAAATAATCTGTATGTGTAATCCATGTATAATCTGTTTAATATGTATACGAGTGTAAATGGATAGATAGATAGATAGATAGATAGATAGATAGATAGATAGATAGATAGATAGATAGATAGATAGATAGATAGATAGATAGATAGATACATAGATATGTGACCTAATGAGTGTGTCTATCGATGTTATTTATCCATTTGTTAAATCTTTGAGATATGAATCATTCCAGTAAATGTGCTTTAATAAATAACATGTCATACTCACATCTGAAATAATCCAAGAAAAGCGAATATCGTAGCCAGGTAGAGTGTCACCATTGATGTCGCTTCTGTTATTGAAGTTGTCGCTGCTTCGGGTTGTGGAGGTTGCACTTGTGTGGGTTTTAAAATCGATGAGAGCTCCTTCTACGACGTTTTGCAATTCTTCAATCTCAGCTTGTGAGTCTGAAGTTGCTATTCCGAGGATGGTCAGTGGTATTGTCGTCCCCTCAAATGCAGGTGTCAGTATCAGAAATGACACAAACAGCGTATGTAGGCAGAGATTCACGCAACGAATGTAATCCATCCCCTCGAACAGAAGATTAACAATAGCTCGAAAAGATTACACTATATACCAAGAAGTTGACAAGCGTATAAATCAGCGGTAGCTTCTTCGACAAGAAACTCATGCTTTGCAAAGCGGATCCTTTCCGTTTCGTGGCTCTTCTTCAATAAGACTTCAGAGTCTTCAGGTCTAACAATAATACTGTCTCACATCACAGATCGTGTGCAATTTGCGTCTGATATCCACTGAACACCGAATAAAAATGATCCCTCTGGGACAGATGTGACAATAATTGATACTGGAGAGAATTATCACATTATTCCGCTTGTCGTTCGCTTCGCCGAGTTATCTGTTCTCTCTCTTTCTCTCTCTCTCTCTCTCTCTCTCTCTCTCTCTCTCTCTCTCTCTCTCTCTCTCCTCTCTCTCTCTCTCTCTCTTCTCCAGACTCTCTCTCAGACTCTCTCTCTCTCTCTCTCTCTCTCTCCTCTCTCTCTCTCTCTCTCTCTCTCTCTCTCTCTCTCTCTCTCTCTCTCTCTCTCTCTCTCTCTCTCTCTCGTTTGTTTTGTTTTTTAGGTCTGTTAGATCTCATCCGTGTAATATTTTGTCTCTCACACATTAACGCATATATATGCCTACGCTCAAACGCAGATTTAAACCAAAGAGAAACATATTAGACAGAGTCGCAACGCTTGCAAGCCTTCTGTTCCATGGCCGTCTCGATAGACTATTGGCTTTTCATATTAAAATGAGCTTAAAAGGTGTTAAACTTTTGGAGGCTTTGTTTGTGGTTGATAATTACACGAGATTACGCGAAAAATATGGCGAGATGCATCGTACTCCAGTCGGTAGCAACTATGGTTACTTTGTGAGCTTCAGGCCAGAAAACACCGCTTCACGCCAATAAAAACATAACACGCCAGCAGTTCATAAACATGTCCTTCCTTGACGCACGTGTAAACGACGGTATGACTGACCGTAAACCTTGAGTAAAACCAGACGGTATCTCGATAAAAGACTTTCAAATTTGGTTCAAACACACTCATTATATATTCATAAAAATAGGAGAGGATTTTTAAAACGGTAAAACTCACTTTCCTGAAGCTCAAAACACTCCCGTTTTCGCCAGCAAGTCAATTCCGCTCAGCACCACACGACAACAACAACACAAACTTTGCCGAACGTACTTTCGCTTAACAATTGGCGAAAATCCGAAAATTACCGAAGAATGCATGGTCGGCACTCTTCGGGAAAGAGAGGCGAGAGCAACCTGAGGCGAGGCGAACATGGATGGGTTACGTAACCGCTTCACGCCTTAAACAATACCCGTTGCGACTCTGTCTTTGTTTCTCTGTGTTTAAACTGAAGGCAATTCTTACTCTCACAAACGAACTTTGATATTCTCTTCCTTTTCTTTCATCTTCGCCGCTGTCTCCTACCCTTTGCTACTCTGCTTCTTATAACTAAGGATTCCTCCGTGACATCTTCTCTACTAATTAATGACTGTGCCTTTACTTGAAAACATCAACCCTATCCGCACACGCGCACTGTCCTGCCCTTTGTGTTTTCAATTCAATACAATTTCTCTATTTTCAACTTCCTATCTACATAAAGAAATAGCACAATGAGACACCCAGACCTTTGCCATAATGGCACTTCATCAATGTCTGTCAACAAATGTCTTCTTTCCATCAATTTTGTATTAAATTGCCCATAACGTTTAACGAATGTCCAGAATTTGAAATTCATCATCTAATTTCGCGAACGGTAAAAAAAGTCATTCATTTAAGTTACATACAAGACCAGTACAATGTAACATCAGACATGCGTCGTTAAAACTGAAGTCACAAGAGATCTCGCCTAGACACCGAAAATAAACTACATGCTACCGGTTCCGTGGTATATCACTTTGTCTCTAAGACGAGCCATGGGTACTTGCTAAGTCAATCGTAAGACCATTGAAAGTCTACTTACCAGGAGCGAGAAGGTCGGATGAGAGATTTTTGAGCTAGTGATGTGGACATTTTAAAATTGTATTATTATCTGTTGACTTTCAACAGAATGCAAAGTTTGTTTCAGGATTCGAAAGAATACAAAACTTAACTCATGCACGCAACACATGAAAAGAACAAATCAAACTGACTTTGAAAAAGTAAATTTTGACAGATTGCGAAACACATAGTATTGTAATGTTAATTTTTCTTTAATGCCAGCATAGATCTTACAAAATCTACAGACAGTCTTTTCATGTGTTTTCGTCAAAACGTACGAGAAAGAAAATATCCTGGCCAGAAGGAAAGCGTGTTCGACTAATCCTAGTGCCTGTCACGCTCTGTATGTGAAAATAAAGAGTTAATTTCATAACTACGGAGGTTTCCTTAGTCGTTTTCATCTATCCACAACTTTTTTCGTTTCGTTTGAGATACAACAAGATAGTTAATATTTACCGTTTACACTTAGTACGTCATAAACAATACTGAACTACCCGAGTTACAAGTCGTGCAACTCACAACTATATATAATTTCTGCATTCGGTTGTTAAGATCACGGTCACTGTGCTGTGTGCGATTGAGGTGTGCGCCGGGGATAGTAACAATTGAATATGGTTGGTAACGTGAGTGACTACCAATCAGAGCTGGAAAGCGATAGAGAAAATGACGTACATTTATTGGTATATAAGCTTATTGTACGAGTTGGTAGAAAGTGAGATAAAATTTCGAAATGACATGTTTTGTTCACTTAGTAGTAATGTGAACATTTTTCTTCGAACAGGAAGTAGGCGTAGGCCTGACTTTCTTTTTCATAATTTTCACTCGGTAGACGTTTTCCGTTTCTAACCATTCTTCCCAGTTTATACAGGTTTATCCCCGGATATCAGACACATAAACAGGCTTTCTAAAATGCACGCCAGAAGATTGTGATTCATTTGAAATAAATGAATAAAAACACTTTTTATTCATAAACAGCAAACATATAAATATTATTACGCCGATACTTTGAAATAGAATAGCCATTTTATAGCAGCCGCTTCTTACACATCGAAGTAGGTTCACCAAACTTATGCGGCAACTTGCCGTCAAAGGGCGCCCTCACTTGACGATTCTTTCGGTCTCGCGATTCCACTGAGTCCAATCGACCTAGCTGACGGTAAGCACCTAGAACTGTGCGCGGCGTCAGTTCACTGTTTGTGCTGCCGTTCGTAGTATATGAAGCAAATGAGAGAAACTATGATATTTTGTAGCTCGTAAAAATCAGAGTCGTAACAAAAAAATACCGCAATTATACGGTGTCGCTCAAATTGATCAGAATTGGTACATACCAGTATGGGTACCAAAGATCAACAATAAATGTTGTTTATCTGTTCAGTGCAGGAAAATTCTACGTTGATGTTATGACAATGATTTCTGCACAGTACAACCAGAAAAACAACAAGAAATATTTAAACCAGAAAAACAAGAATGACAAAAGTAATTAAGGTCTGAAACTTTAGGTACTGAAGATCAACTTTAGCAACATGATATGCATAGCAGAAAGGCAGCTACACGCTTTTTCTTACCTCATTTGCACATTTTTGACACTGATGTGTTCATTTGAACAAATTCACATCTCACCCCTACATCTACCTGCACACCAAATACTAAGACAGTAGCTTTGGCGGTATGGGAGCCTTTGTGTGTGACGGACATACATCCGCACATACCCACAAATATACAGACACTTAGACTCATCATATAAGCTCTTTTTGGTATTTATATATAAAACCAAATATGAGCTAAAAATTCATAGAAGCGTCTAATCTCCTTTAGAGTATTCTTCTTGTTTGATATACGCAACGTTTTTGTTGTGTATAATACATAGTTTATATATAGCTTTCTTTCCATTCCCGAAATCATGTTGTCTTCTTTTTCTCCGTAAAATACGTATAAGCTAACTGACATAAAGCATTGTCTAAAATATGCAGTGTTATTATTGACTAATACATTCTAGTCCGAAAGTAAAATTCAGTTGATCAATCACATTGGATAGCTTAGTAGCTTGTATATTTTAACATACTTTATTGTCAAGGCAAATCGCATATTAAATGATCTTGCTAGCGGAACAAGAAGTTGTATTTACAAACAGAACAATAACAGGAAAATACAGCAAATCTTCCAGCAAATAGATACCAGATTTACACCAAATTCTTGTTCTAAATTCGAAGTGTCAGAATCCTGGTTTAACTAGATCTGGATTGCCGAAGTAGATATATCGACACATTTCACCGAAGGAAGTGTCAAGTAGTTTAATATTTTGAGGAGTGAAGGTAAACTTCCGTTTACCGCCATCTCTGAATTTTCTAAACCAGACATGGATAGTAAAATGGTCATGTTTCCAGTCAAACTTTCCCAAAAGTGCCTGCTCCCATTGGTCAGGAGACGGTGTATTGAGACTTGTGGGTTCTACATGTATGAGGGCGCTGTTCTGTACGGCCAGGTCGTGGTGTTTGGTGACCGAATTGCAATCCCAGCAGTCGTTCTCGTACTCGACGTAACTCTTATAAAACCTCCGCAGAAATTCAGAATCCTTGGTCGCTAGTATGATTCCGTTACTGAGGTATCCGTCGGAGGACCTGCCTGCGACGTAGTCGTAGTACCGCAACGGTTCCAGCGGAGCAACGACGATGACGTCGGTATCCAAGAAAACCCCTCCGGTCTCCATAAGGATCTCCAATCTAGCAATGTCGGCCGAATGCTCCGGCCACATCGGATTTAGTTTCTTGTCAAATATCACTGACGGACGTGTTCGATGAGCCACAATCAATGTGGGGATCAACTGCCGCGCTTCCTGCCATAGTTTCCCGTCAGGTTCGCAGTCGGTGTGAAAATAGATTTTATCTGCTCTCATTATCCTGTGGACGCTCAGTAGACTTATCAAATTTTCAAATCTGAATGTATGACACGTGAACCATATAAAATGAGCAATATTTGGCACCACAAAACGCTCCTTCGGCATCAAAAATCCAAAGTCTTCTCCCTGTTTATTCGATGCTCCGATAACTTCGTGCCTTTTAATGGTCAAGTTTTTTAATTCCTCTAGGTTTATTTCTTTCGGCCTTGCCTGTAAACATAAATCATTTATTAATTTAATTTGGATGCTTTAAGCTTTTGTAATATCAAATATTTACAACTTTGGCACATATTCCCAGAGTTTTAGGGTGAATGACAAGCATCCCTACATTAAAATCTTGATTTCACGTTGTAGATTTAGTACGTCAACGAATTATTTTTCATATTAAGTAAATGTATTTCCGTGTGTACTTATTTCTGTCTGTGTCTGTCTGTCTGTATGTATGCATGCAAGCATGCATATGTATGTATGTATGTATGTATGTATGTATGTATGTATGTATGTATGTATGTATGTATGTATGTATGTATGTATGTATGTATGTATGTATGTATGTATGTACTTGCTCCCTCTAGCTTGGTTCAAGTAAAATATCATAGTGTTGTCTTACTATTATAGTTATTAATATTTAATAATTGTTAGATTATGGGCCCTGACTGGGAAGGAGCAGGTGTAGCTGTCGTTTGAACACACTGTATTACAATAATTAGGCTTCGACCATATATATGGACAAGGGGTCAGAGAAATTCAGAGGGAGGGGTGAAAGTTGTTACCTTGTTGAGTTTGGATTCGTTCCACGGAAGGGTTCCGAAACTATTGAGTGTCACTCTTGCTAAGAATTTTGTCAAATTCGTAAGACCTTTTAAGTCCGATGTTTCAAGCCATAGGCAATTAATGTCTTTAATTTCATTGCTACCGTGTATGATGATCCATTCATAACTTGTCGTACATATTAGCTTACGGTGGATAGTTACCTTTTGCAAGCATTTTTCAAAGGATATCACTATCTTTGAATGGTATGTTTTCATACCTTTAATTAGGCCCATTATACTTAATGATGTCACCTTTCGGACAGTAATGCCGCAAAAGAGTCATATATCAGTTTCGGGAAGGAGCTTGCTCTCTCAAACTCCTCACATGTAGCGTTACAGCGATGAGATTTCTTGAAAATATCCCACCTTGTATTAGGTGTGCCATGTGAATGTGTTCAGTGCTCTGCCATCATTTAAACCACTGTAAGGCTACATGTTTGAGATCAGTACCAGCTTCTGAAGGGATGAACCTTCAGATCGCATCTTCATTACCTTCCTGGTAAATTTCCTCTTTGTAAGCAGCAAAAAGCATTACGCAAATCTTCATTGCGCTTCTCGATATTTGGCTAAGACTTTGATTTCTTCTATTTCGGGGGCTGATAGTAGGCTAAAGATGTAGAAACATCTTAGCTTTTGGACGGCGTATGATTACGCCTAATAGAATTACCATAGATTTATATTTTCACCAAACATATTTGCATTTACTTTCGCTACGTGTGCACATAATGACGTCAAAGGGTGTTAATGTCACTTGCTTGAGAAAGTTCTCATCTGCTGAAATTAGAGTGAGAATAAATGTGAGATAGCGTCCAGTGTGTTAAAGAACAATTTTCAAAACCTTAAGTTGCCAATCATAATGGGCATAGTATGTTCCATAAACAAACACAGAATTTCATCTTCAGCCCCCGTAACCTGAATGTTGATCAAATTTGTAAGGAAATTTAAAACCACCTGAAGGCGTCTGCGCTAATCTATCAGGTATGGCCGGAAATTTTGACAATCTACAGGTCTGAACACATGATCCTCGACCAAAAATTTTTGGACGAACCCTTACACTCATGACCACCAATTTATCAATCAAAATGGTATGTTCGCGCACGTGTTTACGCTGATAAAGTTTGTTGATAGATTAAAATAGTACCGGAGCGTACTACATCATCAACTTGCCTCGAAAATACTTAATCTCTTGGCTTTGTACGATTTGCTAGGCCTAGTCCTTGGAGCAGAGATAGGCGTTGTAATGATAATACTTGGTTATTTGAATTTATGTCGTACGTTTTGACCTTTGACCGTGGTGAACACGAATAAAAAAGACAGAACAAGGTCCCGTGCGCCAAACTAGCATATGGCTTACTCGCACGTCGACGCTGTCCAGTTTAATGTACTAATTTGATACATGAGGTATAGAACCGTGCAAACACCAGTTCCCTTTTTTTCTGTGGTTTACTCTGCTCCTGAAATCGTATCGCGGCCTGCATGAGTGAGTCTCGTTTACACAGCCACCCGTGATTCGGTACACAGCGAAGGCCGCTGTACAAAGCATTCGAAAATATAACAGCGGCCTCGCTGTCACGGTGTATCGAACCACAGGTGACTGTGGGTTTACCTACCTTTTGTTTACGTGCTACCCCTGTTCTGGATTTGCTCTCAAAGCGGAGGACATAGAAGAAAAAGATAATCAAACCAATCGTGATGGCGAGTATAAGCCTTCGCCTGCTCAGCATCCGGATAACGTAAATGCATTTCATACTTTTCTTCATATTCAGGTGAAGCAAAATTTTAAACGTGTATTCGACAAATCAAACTGAAATAGAAATGACAATCTATACTAGGGAGTCCTCATGCACGGTGACCCGTTGCTTCCGTGTCAGAGTATACAGAATTCAAGTGATGTCGGCCAGCGATATGTACGGTAACCTAATTGCATATATAATTGCATACTTACATTGTTAATCGTACAGAGAGTATAAATCGCCGTTAAACAGTAACTAGCATTTATTTGCGCGACACCTGGCATTCCCGCGATGGCGTAATGAGTTATCAAGGTTTAGCACCAAAACAACCGAACACCCAGACAACAGGGATGGGGCAACTGCCATGTACAAAAGCTGTTAGGGAGTACATCGACGCTGGAAATGGTTATGCAAGGATTAAACGTGCAATTAGTTTCCACATATAGGTACTGAGCACACTGGCCGATAAAGGGGTGTTATTGTTGCTTCGCGTGAATAGGTAGATCTATTTTTAGCTCTCTGCTCCCGTCCACGACTCTTCCGCATGTGAACGTCCAGAAATGAAGGACCCCGTGCAGCTCAACGCCACAATATCCTTGCATGATAAACACCAATATGTGCATTGTCGATTTTCTCCAGAATATCGACAGTTTATTTTGTACTGTCATGGAAGTTTACCTGATTGGAAAAATATTAATTTTCTTATACTCCGATTACTCGTCATTTGGGAACCGACTCCTGTTTTTTTTTTTTGAAAAAGATAAATTTATTTCCACATAGTCACAAATAAAACAAATCTACATAACTGTGAATGCATTAAAATTACAATGCGTCTTGTCTGAAAACAAAAAATCAAATAATTAGCTGTTTAATTACAAAGATCATCATATGAATGCATTCAGGATGCATTCTTCTCCTTCAAGTCTTACAAGGCTTGAAAACTTTGTGATAAAATCCTCAGTTTTGTTCATCATCTTATAAGTGAAATACAATGTATTCATCCATGAGGAGAGATAACATTTCAATTGCATGACATAGGATTGAAGGGATCAAGAGTAACCGAATTTCGAATATGGGAACCGACTCCTGCGAACCTGTGGCAACTCTCAAACGCCCTCTAGCGTTGTCGAACAAATGCCTCACCAACAGCTGTGAACATCAAGGAATAAAAATGCGTTAGGCCTACAATATGCAATATACTATTAGACAGTGGTTTCCTCTGAGATTGAAAATTGTCAAGTAATTTGGCCAAAGTGGTCGGATTTGCTCGCCAAACCCGAACTTCCATTTGCCTCAATTCACTGGCATAATAAATGAAAGTGGTACAAACAATGATTATCCGAACGAATTGCCAAGGGTTGTATTTTATCGCACAGGCAAGTAAACTATATTCATTATTTTTCGCGTTCTCTTGAAAAATGTAAATATCGTCGACAGTGATGTGACGAACAGCTGCAGAAAATATCAATTCATGTCTATATATTTGCACTGAATACCTCTGAAGCTAAAATCAGCCTTTGCTCTAATCTCGCCGCGTTTCAGAATTATCGCTGCATGTTACCGTAACGTTCTATGTGGTTTTGGTTCGTTAGTTGAATCAAGTAGGCTATAAAGGAAACTGATTAACGCACCTTTTTGTAGAAACATAGGGTGACAATCAAACTTTCAGTTTCTCGCTGTTTCGAGTGTGACGTCACGTCGACGTCATAGGCATTGTTTTATCAAATGAGACATTATGTGAACACGCATGATAGCTATGACTAGAGATTCTGTACTTCCTGTGACGTCTGCTGAGAATAGCCATTGAATTGCAATATGTAACAAAAGAGAAGGAACGTGGCTCACATACAAACAATGAACTCTCCTCATGGTATTAATTTCGTAGAAAATCATTGACTCATTTTTTAAGGTTATCGGTTCGTTTTTATTTTGGTTTTTATTGCTTCGCTTTCGTGTCCTGCTCGTAGCTTTACACACTGCTCAGTTTTAGACCTGATCTCTATTGATGATAACTCATTATAAGGTGATCTGCATACTCAAACAATGCTAATTAATACGCTTTACATAGCTAAATACCTTTACTTGGGAAATTGAATTGAATGCCTTGCTTCGTGAGAGTCACTGGAGCGTTTCGTTGGAAGTACTTGTCTGTATTTTGCAAACCCGTAAACTCAATTCAAACAAACTGGTCGCACTGTTTCTACGTCAGAGCTTACAAAAGTGAGAGGTCTTGACCCAACAGGGAACAGGGAGTTGCCTAGTTGAGAGGAAGCGTGCAAATTAAGCAATCATTTGAAATTCTCCACCAAGCTGATCCAGGTAAGTGGAAATTATACTGAGAATGGTATTACATGTTCAAAATAGTGACTCTATATACACTCAAGTGCCATAATGTGAGAATCACTGTACTGAACTACCATGTACACTGAAAGTTTTCCTATTAGCCGGAAATTCGGTTGCACCTTGCAAAGCCTTAAACTCACTACCTACCCATGGCGGCGACAGTGGACAGTACTGTAACCTATAAGATATAATATGGTCATCACTTGAAAGTGCAACAGTTTATAATTGTGTCTACATCCTGATCTCAGCCTGGTGCAAAACAATTACACTTTACAAATGTACACTATACTGCAGGCCATATTGCATTCGGGTTCACTTTCAGGACACGAAGTCATATATTTCCGTGTCATATTTTGAAGGTGTTGCGTTAGCAAAGCTCCTAAAAATGTACAGTGTGCTTTGTTTTTGATGCAAAATGCACTTTATATAGATCGTCTGAAAATATACATCTTTAATACTGTAGGATATTAGTGTCCCCGCACTTGTGCGCCTCGCGGAGTATGAATTATACTTTTACCGCCCGCCATTGCGTCGTAGTCTCACGACACAAAAGGTAATGGTGCACTACTGAACGTTTATGGTACACAACCCTATACAGCCTACGCGACGCGAGAAGGTTTGAGAACAAAAAAGGACCATTTCACGATATTTGTCGTCAAAATTTGTTTAGTTCTATGCATTTGAAATTTTGATTTCCAAGAGACTTGACCGAAATGTCAGTTCTCCACTAGTTGTGCACGGGTGACGGTGCTATCGAGTTAAAACTTCAGTTGTTTTCACCGAGGTCACCGTTGGCAACCTAATTCCGTGTATGACATTCTAATCATGAATAGTAGCAGTTACTTTACGGGTCTGACTTCATGAGTTCGAATCCGACCGAGAATTTACTGACCCCCATACATTTACGATGACGGGATACTAGGTTATACTTTGTGTTAGTGGTTACATCGATGGCAATTTCGTCGGTAAGCTTAACAGTTGTGACCTTTAAACCTGTTTACGTATATTCTAAAGTAAATTATTCTTTCAGCAGCGGGCATATTGAACCAATGTGAAACCTCTCGCGTGTATAATGCACGCTGTGACGTTTCAACATAGTTCGTTGACTCGGGGGCATCAGATTCAGTGAGCTCGGGAATAGGATGACGTCACTAATCACGTGTTTATAGAATAGTTACGGATGATTTAGCGTTAAGTCGTAAATTATAGTCATTGTTAAGCAAACTAAGGGGTATAATAAAACATGCATTTATATGCTAAGAGATGAAACATTGGACTTGTATAAAAGGGGTGCAGATTAAGCAAAATTCTTTGCAATGGCTCCCTACTGTTCTGTTCTTTCACATCCATTGCACCTGAGCTGAAAAGTGTTTACAATTGTGGAGGGGTAATTTGTCTGCGCTTAATACTCCGAAAAAATGTGTCAAACCTTGGAGGGTGATAAAACTTACATCTCGTCACTACGCCAACCAATGTGACCATGTATCATTGAAAGATTTCATCAAAACGCGTGAAAGTCAGCTGATGAATCGAAACACTGTAAGAGTGCTATCGACGTCAATTGTGTCATATTTCATTGACTATTAAACGCTTCAAATACAGTGTGTTATTGTTACAGTGCGACTGTAATTTCGATGAACCGATTCGTCGATTTGAAGTTTAGAGTCTATTGTTTGAGATGAGGTTGGCTGTCAATAGCTGTTATGAGGAATTTGGGAAACTTATCCCATTATCGAAATATGAACTTTTGAACTTTTGCTAGTTTTCCAAACATGCCATTTTCTTTTATCAAGACAAAACGAGGGTTCGTCGTGCATTTTTGGCATCAGAGAAACAAATTATCAAATTCTACTTAATATTTGAAATTTAAAATGGCCACAGTATCCTGTACATAACTCTATGAGGAAAAATAAATCTCCAATTTTAAACTGAAGGGGTTAGGATGGGGTTGCCTACGTGACTTTCTTCTTTAAAACAATGTATTTTATGCTCTATATCTAGACGCAACACGTCGATATAGCTGCAACATTTATATGTACGTTATGACCAACATGTTTTAACTTTCAACAATCGTACCTTGGATACAGTGTTTACATTGGTTGGATGGGTCCAATATGTTGCAGCTATCTTGATATACTGCATGAAATACATTGCTTGCAAACACAGGCACGTCAGCAAAGTTACACAGGCAAAGCTGCGACGACCCCCCCCCCCTTAAACCGGCAAGAACTTGAATAGTTATTATTGTTTTCCCTAATAGACTAATCATGGCCGAAAGAAGAAAACCCGTTATCAAGTGGACCAAATCCAAGTACAATTTGAAGAAATTTACAAAAAACTATCAGTTGCCGCAGATCGTGAAGGTCATAAGTGGCTGGTGTGGCAGCGATGAGCACGAAACCATTTCAAGCGGCCAGGTGAGGGATATTTTTACACTCAAATCTTCAAAATTTCGCCTCTAGGGAACGTTTTAGCCACTGTGCCATGACGAATAACTTATTCTTAAGGTAGTATGCGCCTCAAATTTTCCTAAAGGAATCTTTCAACCAATCACTTTCAAATTCAAGGATAAAATCGGTATAACCGTGCTAATTTTGGTACTAGAGACTAAAGCAAATTACCCAAGCTCTACCGATATTTAGCATTCAAAATGGCTGCCATCTCTGTGTTAACTGTATAACGGAAAATATTTCTTTGAAAAACTAAGAGGGTGAAAGTTTTTCACACTCAAAGAGCTTCAAAATTAGCCCCCATCAGTGGTAGATCAGAAGAGAATTGCGAGTCCAAATATTTGTCCGAGGTTCATTCTATCTTAACAATGTATTCAATAAATCGTCGTTGAAAAATATACTTAAACATAAATACTAGTATTAGGCTTAAATCTTCAATCTCCCGAGTCAAGTATTAAGCACGTTTAGTCCGCTGGTGTAGTGCTTGAGTCCAGCCCGGCTTAGTAACGGCCAGTTCAGTGGACCACTGACTTTTATCTTCTCACTCAGTCACCAATTCAAAGTCTACTTCTATTTTTGCATGTTGTTACAATTGACTAAAGCTTGACAATCAATACACATGCATGTTCTTCATGCATTTTTTCACAGAATAAGAGATATTGGACGTTCGATCTTTGAGTTGATAATCACCTCAGAAGAGTGACGGCCAAAAACAATTCGGCAAGCAAACTTTGGGAAATTTTGATTCTTCTTTTTCAAATAAAAATATTCGTGGACAGAAAATTGACAAAAATGGTATTGATATTCTGTAAGAAACATGAGACTTGTTCTTGCAGCTCAAAAAAAATACTTGTAAGATGTTTTTTATTATTAAGCTGATTTCAAACTATGAAATGCTGAAAACATGTCAAAATCAAATATTAAAATTCTCTCACAAACCGTTGTGCTCGACTAGCCCGACTGCCTCCCACATCTATAGCGTAATGCTCCACACGTGTTGAAAATCAAAACATGAATTTTGTGTGATATGGCGTAGTCAATTCCAATACAATTATAGAAAATGCGTACATGTTGTCCAATTTCTCCCCAAAGTGTTTTAATAGATATAAGATTACCCTGGCCATTACAATGCATGGTAATCAACATACAATAGTATTGTTGTCACATGTTTTATAGTTCGGACTAAATTTTAGTTGTTAACAATAACATCGTCTATCACAGCCTGGGTTGACAAGTTGAACGTACAGGTTGTGCTGACAATTTGAACGCTGTGGACTTTGATTTGTGAGTTGAGCAAGAAACTGTAGTATAAATGGGGGCTCAAAAACAGACAACACATCAAAAATGACAGCTAATGGAGCTCTAAATTAAAACAAAGCTCACTAATTTTCCTGTCGTAGATCCTGAGAGTAGCTAGAATGTCCGAACAACCACGTGTGGTTGCAGAGGACGAACTGGGGCTACACATCAGCATACCGAAGGATTGCCCGCACCTATTCAACGTTCTTCCTTCAAGTGAACATGGTAAGTGCAGACAATAATGTTTAAAAAGTACACTCTGTGTAGATTTCAACGACGAAATTTCAAATTTCAATACTTTTGATAATTTTGAAGCTAGTTTTGTACAGCTGCAATATACTATCATTCTTTTCTAAATAAAAATCTGTGCAATTCTCTTAACATGCCAAAGGTTTCAGCTTTCGCGCTTTATTTATTTTTTATTTATTTATTGATTGATTGATTGATTATTGATTGATTGATTTATTTATATTTATAGTGTTTCACTTGTTTTGTTTAAGTTATGTACTTTCACTGTTTGCGTTTCATTTTTTTCTTTAATCTTTCAAGTTTGGAATTTATAGATTATTGGACAATGCAAGCTAATTGTAAATTTTTATGGGGAAAGGCGCTTAAAGATAATCACTAAGCATATTTTAAATATTGCAAAGTTTGTCTCATAACGTACAACTTGCGGCGGGAGTACGATCCATTATATTTAACAGTAAAATATATCATTGGTTTATGTACCGCCTTCTTCGTAATCGCTCAGGAAACCATGACACGAAATCCGTTTACAAGTGAAAAAAACAGGAAGTAGAGATTACAGTATTTTTACATTTTAAATCTGGTAAAAATAGAAACACTTCATGCTCGATTTCCGTCGCCCAACACTGACATTTTTAAATACGTGATGTAGCGTTGCAATCAGCGAGTACTTTGGCTGAATAGCGTCTGGCAATTTTGCTAAACTGACTTAAATACGAAGCTGAGTACGAATTGGTGTGACCAGATTTTCTTTTTGTCCGCGAGAGGGCGGGAAAATTCTAATCTCAGACTGGTTCACTTTGCTGTATAGGCAGAGAGCAGTAACTTAAAGTTAAATATTCGATCGTAAATATTGCAAGTTTATGTAAGCCAAAACCTGTACAGACAAAAATCTGTTGTGATAGATGTTCTAAAACAGATTTCACAAACAGCAACGATTTCTGTATCTCTTTCCATTATACGTCAACCATACCTACTTTCAATACCTGTACAAAAGACTCTCTCCTGTCCCTGTCCCTGTCCCTCTGTCTCTGTCTCTCTCTGTCTTTCTCTTGTCTCTGTCTCTGTCTCTCTCTCTTCTCTCTCTCTCTATCTCTCTCTCTAGATATATATATATATATATATATATTAATATATATTTATATATATATATCATATATATATATATATATATATATATATATATATATATATATATATATATATATATATATATATATATATATATATATATATATATGTATATTAAAGATATTTTCAAATCATTACTCTCTTTTCAAATACTCCCTAACCATTTCTAATACACTGCAACTCAACGCTCGAAGACTTGAATATCGTAAGCAAAAATCATTAATGTACAGAAATTATTTTAGGCCTATGGCTGTTCTAGAATCCATGGCTGCAGATATATAGGCTCCTTTTAGGGCAAATGTCATTCTGGACACTTTATGATCGATTTCACGGCATTTTTACTGCAATCGCGTGATTTGGTGCCATATTTGTAAGTTTTCAAATTTGTCTTCCTAGAACCGCTCCATTGTATCCTTTCAGCGAACAATTCCTACACCATCGAAGAGATTTTGGCGGCGTTCTCCCTGCCGAGGAAAATACAACTCGTAAAGGACGACGGAATGTTTATCACTGTCGATGGACAGAAGAAGCATGAATATCCCTTTGGAGTTCTCAAGTTATTGAAAACTCACAAAGTGTCCTACCTTGTCTGCAATTCATTGACACCAAGTAAGTAAAACGGTAGAATGAATTGTCCGAAGGGGAGCAGAAACAGATAATGATAGTGTATAACACTATAACGCCAAGGTGCGAACATCATAATGGACAAACGACCACGTATACTTGTCAACGAACATTTAGACATAGATGCAAACTAAGACTGATTTATAAAGGCGATAATTTCACCTGATACATTTACGCGTATTACGCGTTTCCTCATCTCAGCACGTGGTGTAATATGTCGGCAATGGATGATCAGTGAGTGTGCTAAAACATCGTACTGAAGAATATACGTGATGCACAGAATGAGGTAGACGGATAGCTGTACATAAAAGATTTTGCTACTTGTACAGGTTTCAGTTTTGACAGCATTTGATTACGGAGAACCAGGGATCAGGTGTGAATCTGCCAGGGGCAAAGCGGCACAAGCTAGAACATAAGGGTAGCCGCATACGCTAATTTAAGTAGCGGCAAAACAGCCTGTGAGACTGTTCTGGACGACCACATGTCTGAGAGAAATCAAACGTACACTGACCGATGGTGGCCACTCTGTATGTTTCTTGTAATAAGTCGACATATTACAATTATCTTCTTCACATAGCGCCACATTGTCTCAACTTTTGTGCATAAATACATTCCTCTTTCAAAGCAATTAAATGATACAGATGGTATCAAACTTTGAGCATTTCATTTTCTACAATCTACAGCTGGGGTCACAAGACAGCCTGTTATACTGCCAATGTATATCACCATAGAGGTTGTGGTAGGTGAAGGGTTAGTGACAGGAACAAAGAAACAGTGGGAGGAATATCAACGTCTACGAACACAAGCCGTAGAAAGCCATATGAACTTAGAAGAGGTGAAAGGAAACGAAGGTCAGAAATATTTAAGCAATAAACTATACCGAGCGACGATGACGACAAACCACGTGATTTTGACCAGTTCACGCATATATCCATGAATGGAGAGAACTGGTCAGAATCGAGTGGTATACCCGCTGCTGGGGTGGTTTTCTGTTATTATATCATAACAGTATATTGAAATTCTGACGTGAAAACGTTGAAAAAGGAAGTTTTCTCTAGCTACGAGCTTGCGTGTGTTTCAACCCGTGCTATATCGTAAATAAAGCACAGTTATCGTCAGGTCTCGACCAATCGGATCACCATATTTGTGTCAGCAATATCTTTGTATAATAAATCGTCAATAATGTAGCTTGTTCGCTCATGAAATGATCTTGTCTCATCAAATGATACACAATTCCTGTATTTTAGCTCAGACGTGCGCGAAAAAAATTATTAAGGTAGTTCGCGTCTCGAAAACGAACGACGAACTTTTGCTCAAACTTTACTCAATCAAATTTTCAACTCTTCTCTTTCAAAATCATGTATCACCTTGCAAATTTTGGTACTAGAGAAACAAATTACCCAACATGTACCGATATTTGAAATTCAAAACGGCTGCCATCCCTTTGTTATCTTTATGGGGGAAAAAAACAAAATACCCGATTTTCACAAAACTATACCTGCGAAAACTTTATTGACTTTATAAGCTTCAAAATCGACCCCAATTGTTTTAGGCCAAAAGAATATTGTAAAGGTTTGAGAGTCCGAATATCTATCCTCGAGGCGCATTCTACCTTAAAAATACCACACTATAAAAGAATAGTTAAAAAAAAACTTCAGTGTAATGTGTCAATCAAAACGTCGTCCCTATAATAATAACACAAATTACTTAGTACATAGTAATGAAATCTGCTACTTAGTTTCATAATTGCAGTATGCATGAACTTAAGTAACAGATATTATTACTTTGTACTTGAAGTTATTTGTGTTATTATAACGTTCTGCTTTTCGCATCGAGCACAGCAATTTCTCACAAAGACATCTGTATAATTTGATATATATATATATATATATATATGCATTCTACCGATAGGTATATCAATTTACGATGCTGCTGATGTCCACGTGAAGAGAAAAGCAAATGTGAAAGAAGAAACAATTTATGAAGAAATTGAACCGAAAATCTTGCGAATCTCCTCATTGAGAGGCACATCGGGTGGAATTACGGGAGGCATTGACTACTCTGATTCGACAGCAACATACGAGGATATAATTGAAGTGAAGGACATCTTTAGGGCTGAAGTAAAGGAAGGGATGCCTACACCGTCGATACCGCCAGAAGACAAGACGTTGCCTGCGCCTGGAACGTATATGCGCGTTGTGTCGGAGTTGGGGCAGTATGAGAAGCCGTCTCGCACTGCATTTCGAAGCTCTACTGGAGAGCGCCACCTTGCGAGTTCTGGTGAAGATGCTCGCAAAAGTTCTGCAATACCGCACACCAAGTCGATGTCTTTACCACCTGATAAATCATACGTCTTCTTAAGACCGCGGCCTGCTGTTCCCGCTGAAACGACCACAACTAAACCCGCGATTCCCGTCAAACCAGTGGTTGGTTTCAAAGGTCGAGCCATGGATCAAAAGACAACAGAGCTCCCGGACAAAGTAGATGGATTGAGCGTTCTTGAAGTTTGCAATTGCCTAAAAACCTTAAACATGTCAAAATACGTGAACAACTTCGAAGAAAATGACATTGACGGCAATCTTCTTTGCGGACTGACTGCAGACATCATGCAGAGTGACCTAGGAATGACCAAACTGCACGCCATTAAACTGGAAAAGTTCATCAATGGATGGCGCCCTCAATACAAATAATTGATGAGCAAATATATCCTCTGTGCCGCATCGACGATTTGATGCAGCTGCTGTAGCACCTTCAGGGCCGCGGTTTCCTCAAGTGATTCAGTTTCAGTTAAACTAATTCAATGAGGAAAACAAGAAGATTTGTCTGTGGATGTATGAATAAATTTTAGGCAATATATTTGCTCATCAACTTGGCGCAACTTTTACGAACATTCTCATTCCATCTATGTGAAGTATACTTTAAATTAAATCTCATCTCACAATATTTAGATTACCATGGTTACTATATTGCCAGACAAAGAAATAAAAAATACGTATAGCTGTATTCCTTGCCCCTGGGTACTGTTACAGGACATTAAGCCGCCCACGACAACACTTTGTCCGTTTTTTGGACTGCGCTGTCAATATGAGAGGGGCTACGTCACTGAACAGCTTTTGTTAGAAAATGCCTTGTTGCATCGATATTGTCGACTCGTGAAGTATCACACCTCCATCGCAGAGTCACTGAATGGATTCAAGTCTACGGTTGTTGAGACTGTTACTCAGACATAGTGCCCCGTATACGGTTGTCGGAGGTACAGGGAGACCGAAATACTGGAAGAATTAAAGTTGATGGATTGATTTACTAAAACAGAAACACTAACGTTGCAATGACATCAGCTCTGCATTGATATTGTCTGTTCTCCTCGGGGACTATGTTTTTTCCATTGTATCATAACCCTAATTTTCATATCTTACTTCAATCTGTCATACGTACTTTCATGGCAATAACAATGAAATCTACTGACGGAGCATCACGTAGTACGAAGAATTGCTCACGTAATATTAAGATTACCGACTCTTTGAATTCCGTTGACTCACCCAACATATATACAGGTAGTACTTTGTGTCTACTAGTAAGGATATTGACAAAGAACAAGCACGTTTGATTTGGAAAGTTACTCGTTTTAACCTGGAAATAAGTTTTAACATTGACAATTCAATGAGTCATAACTGAAAGCCAAAATGCAAAGAAGAATAAATATTATTCATGAATTTTATGAACTTGAACTTTAGCGCTGATACTTAATGCATTTGTATTGCATTTGAATTAAGAAGCAAAGTGAAAATTATAGTGAAATAAAAAAAATACGTGTGAATGCATTTGTGTCTTCTTAAGTTATACGTGTAGTATTCAAAATCTGAAGGGGGCCTTTATAAACAAAACAAAGAAAAATCATTGACTTTGTCCTAAACTGACCCAGTGAACTCTTTGTCCAGTGTAATACTTGAAAAATAGAAATGTTTGTTGGAGCAACAGCAGGGACAACCGAGCAGGTTGAGTCTTTTTTCGAGAAATTGTATTTTTGGTATTCGACACGACAGTGTACTTTTGCGAGTTATTGTAAAAGATTAAAGCTCGTAACTGCTCAAAAGCTACGATGTAGGAATCTTCCCCGCCCGCTCACTTCATGATGCCCTGGAACCAGAAAAATCACTGCTGCCCCATTACCAGAGTTGCGCCGAGCGAAAAGAGCAGACAAATTAAAATGACCATGCAATGTACAACTGGAACGAGTGTTCTAAAATGCCGAGAGTTCAAGATTCATGTCAACCTATCACACGTATATGCGTTGTGCAATATCAGTTATTTACGTGGAAAATTAAGCAGAATTCGATTAAGGCTGACGATGGCCGAAGGTTTAAATATATTTTCCACTTTTAATTTCAATAGTAATTTTACCATCTCTCCTGTGAATAATAGTAACGGTCGAAAATTATAGCAACATGAAGCTGTACGTCGTGCGATCGTTACAATAGGGAACGCTGTTGCGATGCAAACAATATTTGGTTATCAGAAGTAGTGACGGCTTCGTTGTAACGTGGTACATTTTAAACTGAAATTAATAGAATGCGTTTGTGCTTCGGTCGTCACGTTTACAGATCAGGGAGCATTATGGGTAATTACAGGTTCATTCGTCGGACGTTATAACCCAAAAAGGGGACTTGAGATGCCGTGTTTTTGATTTTGATTTTGTAGCATATTTATCATGAGGAAAGAAAACGGTGATTTTTATTGTGGCATAAAAACTTATCTTTTCCAGGGACCGAGACGAGGGGAATTGCGGTTGAACAGTGAATACGTGATTGAAACGATTTTAAATGCATTCTATTGTTAATTTTGAAGTATCAAACGACTCATGACATCGAATATTTTTTGGGACAACTAAAAACGGGCAATCGATCGCCGTGCAGGGAGACACGATCGTGTTCTGCTCTCCCACTGTGTGATTTATCAAATTTCATCTCATTTATTTCCATGATTCTTCATAACTATCGTTTTTACGCAGTTAGAATATCAAAAATCAAGCTTGAAAGATCTGTATCGGGTAAATATTTGATAGTTTTACGGGCCACAAACAAAATTAAAGTCGAATGCGCCTATCAAAAGACGGGGCCTTGACGACAATTTTCAATTCTTTATCAAAAGATTGATTTGTTTCGGTATTAAATTATCTTCAATTATACTTATTTATAGTGGCACATCAACCAGCCATGGACTATATACCTGTGAAAGATGCACTGTCATCGAAATACTTGGCATCTCGCCCATCAGGACGTCGATTGCCGTCAGTGGCTTTTTTCATATTAAATCAATTCAATTAAGTGTAGACAATCAAAATCCAGTGTGGACAATTCCGTTATTATTGCTAACAAAAAAACAGATAAAAGAGCCAGCCAGGAATCAGTTTGATTGCACATTATTAATTTTCCCAAACAGTCACCCGTGATGTCGTTCTCGGAAAAGCTATTCCCATCTTAGCAGTGGTGGCGCTATGCGAAAGGATTAGTTATTCTGACCAGTGGCGGCGCTCTGACACAGACTTGCCCCCGCTCAAATATCAACTGGTCTTTTCATTTTAATAAATTAATTACGTCCCACTCCATTCGTTCATTAATGATGGATCAGCCAGGAGTTGCAGCTTTGTTACAGACAAGTAGAGGAAAGTATACAGTACGCATAATACCAGGGTGCGGAAGCAAATGAAATGAAATACCCGCGCCAACTGTGTATGCCGCCCACTGGAAAAACCAGAGATAAAAAACCTAAGATAAGGGAAATTCTCTGGAAACCTGTGTCCGAAAACAATGCATAACACAGGACCACCGGGTGTTGTTGGACTTCACCACTTCGTTCATTCTATCAATATGCAAACAAAAACAAATGTTTGTATTTCGATGATAACTTGGACGTACCCGTCTGTAGGCTGCTGAAGTGCCTGGCTCAACTGAGTATCTTATATCAAACTTACCACTAATAGCTCCGTAGTCCCGCCTACACGCCATTTATCAATGCCAAGTATAAAGCGAAGACATCAGTTTCTCTCTATACTATCGAACCGAGAGAAATTATATTTACTCAGTGATTGGGATCCATAGAGTGCGTAGGCCGGCATGGTGAAAAGGCTTAAAAAAGAGGATTGCTTTGAAAGTAATTCACATGAAATCTTGAAGTGGATATTATATGATGACTGTCTGAAAGTAAAAATGCAATGTTATGCGTTTGTATAACTGATGTTACTAGAGTGTACATTATATAATGTACATTATTTGTTTTGATAGAAATTGTGGTCGAAATTGTGATGAATTTCTGTCGTCACGTGAACATATGAAGAAGCTCTTCTTCATCTATGGGCCGCTCGCTGGCGATATGTGTATGTACTAATACGCGGTCATGTCCTGCTCTCCGTGCTTTGTGACTGATCAAATTTCATCTCATTAATTCCGGTCCATGAAATTGCCTTTTTTATTAACAGCGTCGATATCAAAAATCGAGAGTGACAAAGACACTGTATGATAGGATAGACCTAATGACCACATAATCAAGGTTTAAACCGCCTTACATACATAAGATATGTCATGATGTTACTGACAAATCATATTCAATACAGAGTCCTAAATCAATCACCGTGGCGATGGCAATTCTACGTTGTAGAGCCGCTTGACTATATCTTGTGCATGCGCAATAGTTCGAATATTACGCTCCGCCTGGAAGATTGTCTTTGCATTGTCTTTGTTAACCACGGTCACGCATGAGGCGCCAGCCGTAGTGTACAAGTCCGGATAAAGCGTTTTATACATTAGACTGAACCAATAAGCAGGTAAGAATCTCCTGGTTACGTCAAAATTTTACCGATAAACATTCTTCAATGTGTGTTGTTGAGACAGGTACGTTGTATACGTATACCTAATCAATCACTGGTATTTTATGATCTCTTCACATCATTAGTTATTTGAATTGCTTTTAACAGCATGCACACGGAGTATGTTATCCATCTAGACGACATTTCGAAATATGCTCACAACTTTTCCATCAATGATTGTACCCGCTACATCACTATAAGGCAATGGTGAAAATTGACAAGGGCAAGCAACTGTCATTATGAGTTACGAAACTAGTGGGTACCGTTACAAGTATAACCGTAAGTGATCTACAAAACTGTCACGATGTTTTTTATTTTTTTGTATTATTGGGCAAAATTTCAAATAAGCTTAAGAAAAATAATATTGATTTCCGTCTTCGTAGACTCAGGATTGAAAGATGTCTACACGAGGCAATAAACAAACAGCACGGCTTTCAACATGGTGCAGCAAAAAAAAGCAAAGTAATATGACATACATATCAGTAAAAAGATAAACAAAATCATCTGACATCCTGTCTGATGATTGTAGGATGCAGGAAACTTAGTTGAAGATAAAATTATTTTGTACTTGAAGTAATTTTTGTTATTATAATATATTATATATATATATATATATATATATATATATATATATATATATATATATATATATATGTGTGTGTGTGTGTGTGTCTGTGTCTGTGTCTGTGTCTGTGTCTGTGTGTCTGTGTGTGTCTGTGTGTGTCTGTGTGTCTGTGTATGTCTGTGTCTGTGTCTGTGTGTCTGTGCCTGTGTCTGTGTGTAATCTCCCTGCATTCCGAAGGAGTGTGACGTCATCGAAGACGAGCCCAACATAGCGGCAGTATCCCTCCGATTGGAGGGATACAGCTAGGTTGGGGAGGAGAACCCTAGTCTTCGATGACGTCGCACGAGTGAGCAATATTGGGAGATTACATATTTATCACATCCATAGACCTCATTATTTTCTATTTTGAATAAAAACTGGCTTCACGGTACAATATTATTTGGAACTTTATTGTGTCAATGAGGCGGATGAAGTTATGCGGTCAACGCTAGTTCAGGACTTCTGGACTCGAAGTTGTGCGGCTCCGCGAAAGAAATACCACTTGTATACGATGATGTCAAACAGAGAAAAATACCATCGGATTATGTATATATATTATATATATATATATATAATATATATATATATATATATATATATATATATATATTATATATATATATATATATATATATATATATATATATGATACACACTTTATTCAGTACTTTGGGCAACAGCCTTTCTGTAAAACAAAAGTTTAACAGAAAGACACAGTATCAGTCACCTGTGACAATGAAAGTACTTTTTCTTCTCTGTCAACATTCTATTTTGTTACAAGACTTCCACGCTTTTGAAATGAGTAAACGAGATATTTTCCAAAATTCTCCAGTATATTTACAGTTTTGATTGCATAAGTAGCAAAAATGTCCATACACTTACAGATGTGTAATAAAATTTGTTGATAAATCTTCTCCTCATAGCTTGATATTTTTGACATACCATTGCAAAATGATATTCGTCCTCTATGCAATTACAACCAAAAGGACATAATCTTTTTTCTCGTGGGATTCCACTCTTTCTACCCTTACCCTTATCAATAAGAAAACAATGTGATGATACTCTAAAACGAGAAAGGTCATTTCGATATATTCTGTTTAAAATACAATAAAGATACAATTCACAAGTTAAGTTATTTTTGAACTCACGGTATGTCACTAACTTCGAGCTATTATTCATATCTGAACACCATTCTCGTATGGAAATATTATAACATCTCTGTTTAAGTCGCTGAAGAAAAATATTGCAGTTAACAATGTGAGGACTTAGCCAAACGTCTGCAAAGACATTTCTACATAGCAGATTTTTAATATACAATGCTAAGTAGTTGAGACCCTTTTCAGCACGGTCATATGCGCGAAGAACGAGAAAGGTAAAACCGAAAAAATATCCAATTTTACTTATCTTTTATAACATTAGCCTGTTAGCCTTACATTAACCGATGTGATAAATAGAGACTGTCGAATAACAAATAAAATAGGGACTTAATGGCTGATGTCAACGCTAGCGACGTCGTCTGTCTATAATGCACAATTTCAATTCAACTGTTCAGTAGTGCTATCTTCGTCTGAAAGGTAAATGCCATACCCAGAGTCAATATCAAATCACAGAGGACAATATATAAATTACTAATTCAACTTTCATGACAGAAGCAAAAGAAAATGCAAGGTCACTCATCGGCCAATCATCCATTAGGCGCTTGCCAACTCCAATGTATGTTAAAAGGTTTTGAGATGGGGAATAAAACACGATAAACTTTACACGTTTCAGTGTATAGTCACCGCTACTAACATGCGAAGAGTCATTGTTATCAAAACATGACTACAAAAACACTAATCTTGAACTTATCTATGATCAACAGGAGAATGCGTTTATTCAAATAATAAAAAACGGAAAAATTCGTGTGTGTCTAATTACATTATGGTAAAATGCACACTGAGCTTGCGCACTTCGATATACTTATTACAAAGTTATTTTTATCCTGAATCTACCGGGGGTAAATCAACCGTGCTCTTTATGTCAAACCCTTCTTAACAGATGTTTCATCACGTCTATTAGCGATCGTACACAAAAGTCTCTTTTTATGTGATACATAGAAACATTTTAACATTTTAAAATGTTAAGTCAGACATATGGAGATAGTATAGGAGACCTTTCTTTTGTGCAGAATTATAGGAACAAGTTTTGAAGAGACTGATTTTTTTGGTTTTGAATAATAAATTTACTTTATTAGACGATCGATGCATCTGACATATCAAGAGTTGTATCGATGTTTTTGATTAGATTAATTCTTTATCTTAAATTCTTTCGTCTCTTTATGAATCGGTTAAAAACCTGACCTAGACAATACCCCTACCGCTAGCACTGTCTGACAATGTTAAGTCTCTAATGGATGTTAATTTTTAAGACTGTGAGCCAATATTTTGTGTGTGCGTCTCGACGACCTCTGGCAGGCAATTCTTCGATTGGAGACAGTGAACTGTCCTAGGATAACCCGGATTCTCCATCATATCATCATATACGCATGCTCATACGTGACGCTTTCTGTCTTACCCGATCTAGGAACTCCACACGACCAATGGTAAAAATATGCCAAGTATCACGAATCGTCACCTGCTTTTTCGCTTTTTGCGATGTGCCATGTTCACATCCATTTTTGGCGCCTATCTAGTCAAAAGCCAACAAAAGAAAGTGTTAACCCTAGCTGGCTTTGTTCCAGTGGACGTGAAGTCGGGCTGGTCAGCCGGTGGAATCATTCCTGCCATAGAGATGGCCATTGATGATGTCAACAATAGATCTGACATTTTAAGGGATTATGAGTTGGTGTGGGAATGGAAAGACGACGAGGTAAGAACCAAATGTGAAAATTATGATCAAATTTTCGAGTAATCTTCAGTTCATGTGTAGACTCTGCATAGATTGATGAAAAGGGGAGAAGATAAGTATGATCCCGAGTTAACACACTGGACAAAAAAAAGACTGTTACTAAAAAAATGAACGTGACAGTGGTGATGATGACGATGATGATGATGATGATGATGATGACGATGACGATGATGATGGTGATGATGATTCCTCACCGTCTGAACCAAACAACGCTTCTAAGCCAAATGTATGTACATTCTTCCTGGCAGTGCAATCCTGGGCTGGCAAGCTACCTCCTCTCCCAACATCTCTTGCAAGGCTCACAAAAAATAATGGTTCTCGGCGGTGGTTGCTCCGCGTCGACGGTTCCCGTCGCTGCGTTCTCGTGGTACTTTAATATGATTCAGGTATGTGCAAGAATAGTTGATTGTCTTGTCGGTTAAGACCTTTGAAGGCCAGAAGCTTTAACGTTTGAAAATTTTTCACTATACTTTGTTTTCAATGTAACATTTTCATCTTCTACTCACCGAAGCATGTTTAGCTTGTCAGCTCGGTCTTTACTTCTATAGACTACATTGTTCATGCTGCAAAATTAATTCTGGTCAGGAATGAATTCAAAGGTAAACAGTAAATTGCATTTTACGGCTCCAGTTACTTTTTAAACGAGCGAAATGGTTTGTGTTCCAACTTGCCTTAGCGAATAAAACAAGAAATTCCTACTGAAATACAAAGCAAACATTGTGAAAATATTAAAAGTAACAGCTTGTGGCCCTAAAAATAATTTACACCTCAAAAAATACAAACGAAATTTAAAACGAAGTTTTACGTTTTTATTCACTTTTCTGCAAGAAAATCTTAAACCGTTTTCTTTCATTATCAAGATTAAAGGGTAGAGGTCATCATGACATTTTTCAATTGGAATAACGCATTGAAAAATAATTTTGCAGCACTATTTTAGCGAAGACAAGGCAGTGAAAAATCAGTTCACCCATCGAGATTGAAAATGAACACTCGCAAACACCAGAACAAAAAGGTTTTGTAAAAATTTAAAAGCCCAAAAACATGTCCCCTGTATCTTTCCACTTTCATATCGAGAGTCAAAGAGAGCTTTCATTCATCTGAATGAGTATTGAGATGCAAATATACCTGCAAATTCCCGACGGGCTGCACGGTTCATCTGGCAAGGGAACATGTTCCCTGGAATTTCACAGAGAGGCAGATCACGATGGTATGAAGCAAAACGCATTAATGGTCAAATACTGAGTCCTAACACAGCATTTTACTGGCCTTTTCATCACATGCATTACTAATACTGTCATCTGTGTCCCGAAGGGAGAGTAATAATTACAACAGAACTGCTTGCATACTGGCGATGTTTAAAACTTACACGAAAACCTTCACCTGGTGACGTCATTCTGCTACTATTTATGTTCTTATTGTAAAAATTATATTTCTAGCAATTACCACCTACTTAAAGGCCAGAGTATAAGTTAATTAACTGAGCTTAAAAGCTACGCTTCTTGAGGATACAATTTTACTTCAGCACATGGTTCAATTGTTTTCGTATGACTGCTGTTAGGACGTATTTGTGCAATTAAAATATCATGGCATCGTTTTGCGACAGAGTATCGTCAACAATGATTATGATGTTATACCGAAAAAATCGAAAATCAACGTGCGCGCGGACGTAAAACAAGAAAATTACTCATTCTGGCTCAATGATGATTTCAGGTCGGCGGACTTAATTAAGTAAGTCTTCCGAGAAATGCATGATACAGTTCTATGTTCGCGTTATTAACGTCCCGCATTGTGGGACGATACTATAGGGTATACCACTCTGATAATTTCTATCAAATGAATGATAAATGATTCTGTTTTAGAAACGTTTGCTGAAACGTGAAACGCTAAAACTGACCGACTTATTTTTGACAGCGATGTCTTTACTATGGGTGACAAGGTGCCGTACGTCGTTGGTTCGAATCCATTCAGAAATCTACTGACTTGTATTAAGTGTTGACAATAACGAATGTTTCTGCTCGTTTTTTCTTTGTATTTCATCATTTTCATGTCATTGAATACACAAAAATTAAACTGACAATACAGACAGCTAAACTAATTTAGGTAACGCATCATCTTGTCATCCCAAATGGCATTTTCACTATACACAAGTAATATAAAAACTACCCGTGTCTAGAAGCAATGGCTTACATGACCACAATTGATTGCTCAGCTAGAACATATCCGATTTATATTAACCAAAGTCCGTTTCGCCATTTAATCTCGATGCGTCCATTTAAAATAACAGAAGAGCAGAACAAGAGTTAGACGTCTTTGTTTTTATCAGCTTCAGATTTGAAATTGGCGTGTGATTAGATTTGATTTGATTTAATTAGAGCTGTCGGGTACGAGTATGAGAAATTTAAAATTTTCTGTTGTTATAACGCAAAAGTATTAAAGCAATAAGTGTAGGGTTATTGCTATTATTGATAAGATACTTTCCCTATCACAGTTTATTCCAATATTGAGTTTTGATCTGCTCTCCAATTATTGAACCTTAAGGTATCTTCTCCTCTGACCCCCAATTTTTATTCTTGATTTGGTAAGAGTGTTGTTTAAACTATCCTCAAGGAATGTTTGAGATAATGTTTAGGTCTTTCAGTTTCGAGTCGCCTGCTACCTGAGCGCGCAGCATGTAACACTACATCGAAGACATACGTGATTCCAAATACAATACACGTACAACAGGAGCCTAAGACATATACATAAAACTACACTTGCGCATTGATAAATATCTTAAGGTAGAACGCACCTCGGGGACAGACATTCGGACTCTCAAACTTTTACAATTCTCTTCTGATATACTACATGGGGGTTTCTTTTTAAAGCTCTTGGTGAAAGAAAACTTTTCACCGGCTTAGTTTTTCGAAATTTAAACATTTTTATTTTTCTCCATAGAGTTAACACAGGGATGCGGCCATTTTGAATTTCTAATATCGGTAAATCTTGGGTAATTTGTTTCTCTAGTACAATAATTTGCACGGTGATCCCCTATTTTTATTCTTGATTTTGAAAGAGAATGATTGAAAGATCCCTTGAGGAAAGTTAGAGCAAAAGTTTAAGTCTTTCACTTTCGAGGTGCATACTACCTTTTCTGTCTATCTGTTTACCTATTCGTTTGAAGGCTCATCGGTCTGTCCATCTATCCATTACACTACAGTTTGCAAATCTCTTCTAATCCTCCTTCCGTCTGTCCATCACAGTTGTGTAATGTCTCCCCATATCATTGTCGTACATTACATTGAATATTTTCTCCAATCCAGGTGTCATATTCCGCGGCATCACCAGAGCTATCGGACAAAACCAAATATCCGCTATTTTTCAGAACTTCGCAGTCTGAAAACAGATACAATGCTGCTAGGATCACGATCATGAAATATTTTAATTGGACTCGAGTTGCAACGGTGTATGGGCAACAGAGAATGTTTGTTGAGGTATGTATGTATTGACGATGTTATAAGTGTTTCTATAACATACAAGTCAGGGATCGGGCTGATATGTCCAAATTGAGAATATATCATAGTCAGATCTAATGAGATGTATACCTAGGCAGTACACAGCCCAGAATAGGTTTGTCAATGAACTTACTAAATATGTCCATTAACGGAAGTTTAAATACACGATGCTAAACCTGATAAAGAATATAATTGCAAAGTTCACGGCTCAGTGCCGATGTTTTGATAAACGTGTGCAAAGTCCGGTGTACGTTCGATGGCAGCCTTTATCAAATCTTTGGGCAATAAAAGGTACTAGACTGTAGTATACGGTTTCGTATTGATAGTATACACAGCCTTCTTGGTCACTTTATTGGATACCTCTCAGATCAGATTGCCATATTAAGATATCTGAGTAGAGTTTGCATTTAAGTACGAGTGTTATTCCAAATTGCCTAAAGTTGAGAGGTTTATAATGTGATCTTTGAAAGACATGCTCCCTTCAGAAATGGACTCATTCACTTGTACTACATAATATACATGTTTAGCAAACATATGTCTCCATATCAACGGTCGGTAATGGAAAATGCAAAATGTCTTTGAGGTAGGTCTACAAGTGTCGAGTGAAATCTGTCATTTTGAAGCAATCGCTTTCACACATGATTGGATATCTTATGTTTGATATTTGTAGCATATTGCCAGCTTTAGAGCTTCCGCCTACCTCTTGCACAATATGCCCTGTCTTTCGTCACTTTCACACAACTAGTTTCAGGGATTTTCTATTTCGTAGGTAATAGCGGATCTCATAGATAGAATGAGAAGTCAGGGTATAGATTTGATAACGTCACTTGCGATCGATTACGATCCAGCTGAGCAGCTAAGAATCATCAAGGTAAATTATGAACTCTTTTAATATATGGACATGACTTTCGTTGACTTTTTTGCTTTTACAAATTAAAATACAGTAAAGCGAATAAGATATCTGATGAAAATGTTTGTCAGCGGCCACATGACAAAATACGGAAAATTTGAGATTCTTTTGAAATTGCACTTCACTGAATAACTTATTTTGTCTTTTTGTAAATTGTGCTTAAAATTATTCATTGGTAAAACATGGTATAAGTATTACACGAAATACATATGCAAAAGAAGAATTAACATTAACTTTCTTCCGCAATCCTCCGATTAGTTAATGCGTTCACACTGCGCTAGATTATCCTGATCGAGATGAGTTAAAAATTAGGGAACCTCAAAAACATCTGATATCTACAGATTATAACGTAATATATGATTTCTTTAAACATTACTTAGGAGACCGATGGTCGAATCATAGCCTTACATTCCTACCAAGATGAAGCAAGATCATTGTTTTGTGCCGTAAGTTCACCAATCATGATCACATATATTTCCTGGTAAAACGTTGTATTCTTGCAGATGACAACTTTTTACAACCCCAGACCTGCCCTGACAAAGTTCAATGAAGCCCATAGAACACGATTGGATTCAATTTGGGATAATAGGATCTTCATATTTTTCAAATTTCTCAAAAGTGTTAGATGCCCTATAGCTGAATGTTGCAATATTACAATTTGTAAAACAAGTGTGTAACTTTAAAAGAAAAGCAGATGAGATTACATTTGCAGATTAATTCGACATTACTTCACCATCAAATTATCCCAAATTAGTTCCAATCGTGTTATAGATGTTTTCACAATAGGGTGGGGATAATGTAAGAAGCCGTTGCATGCAAACAATCCACAGGAAATGCATGTGATAGAACCTTTTAGAGACCGTTGGGTTATCAAAAAGCATGGAAATTGTGATATGCGTGATAATCAATAACCGTTCAGGTTTTGTTTCGAAATCTTTGTTGTTCATATTGTATCAACAGTTTGATATTTCTACAATTCATTTATTACAATTATAATTACAATAATTAGTACTATCATTGCCGCATTTTGGGAAGGCCAACGTTTCGTCGGCAGATTTTCTTTCGGTAGGTGTGCGTTTGAGGACAAACAATATAATCGGAGGTTCGCTCACAATCGCGTGTTTTAAGTAACCATGGTCCCATATGCAGGAGGTCTGTTTTTGGACTGATTGCTCCCTTTTTATTGTATATGCAGGCGTACCAACTCGGAATGTACGGAAAAAACTATGCATGGATAATACCTAGCTGGTGGACACGAGATTGGTGGCGACAAAGTGACGAAACGATTAACTGCACTGCCGACGAAATGGACAAGGCAGTAGAAAGTGCGATAGGGACAGGGCCGGTGATTAAGGACGCTTCGTCAAACCAAGAAACCATTAATGGAGAGGTTAGTTTTGTGTTTAACAGTTAGAATAAAACTTTTGGTGACTTGTACTTATGGCATTTTTTATGTATACAACTTTTTTTCTCTTTCTGATTATTTGCTTTTTTGACTCCGAGAACAGTTTCTTGCGCTGCTTAACTAGCTAAACTTTAGTGAGACTTAAATTAACTGTAATCTTTACATGTTTTGTTCAGTCTCGTAAATGTTATGGCTAAATATTATCACGGAAATGGGTAGCGTGTTTGCATTCTTATACATGTAAATACCGTCGAATGAAATGCATAAATTGGAGACCATGGAATTTAAGCCGATAAACAAGTAACATAATGATTACAGAAAGTATCTTATCTGTTAATTGTAACAAGAAAATTAAAGTGTTTATGAACAGGGCAACTTTGCTTTACATGGCTTTTTAATATTTTTTTTTCATTGTTGTTTCTTTACTTTTGATTGTTGTATACTTTATGTAAGCTTTTCTTTTTGCTCGCTGTGTAGTGTGTCGCGGGGGGGACTGACTTTGTATAGGTCATTTGAACCTGTTTTGGTCACTCAACCCTATATAGACCTTTTATACAGTTTACGTTGGATAAATCTTAATAATAACTAACAAACTAAACAAATAAATAAACTTTATATGACAAGGATGGGACGGATATTTTCGGATGGGTTTTGGAGGTTTTTTGTTCAACATTCATTATTTATTGTATGTTTTAGCAACTTTACTGACAGCTACTTGCCTCTTGCAGACGTTTGACGAATACGAAGAACGATACGAAGACCGCTTCAAAACCCATGATGAATACAGGAACCTCGATCCTCATGGAGAACATGGGTATGGTTATGACGCAATATGGGCGATTGCATTGGTTTTAAATTCAAGTATTGACCAAGTTGCCCGTAAGGTAGGAATGACTATATTTCTCAAGATTTACAATTACTGTACCACTTCAAGTCACAAATGAACTGCAGTGTACATGTAGTTGAAAACTCCACATAAATTTAATAGAGTCACCAGTCACCGTGCGCTTGTCAGTGTTTCAACGAAAACCAGGAACAGAAATAATCGTTCAAACATTTTCTTTTTACGACGAGTCCAGTTTTTCAAACTCTACGCTCTTTAAGTTAGTATGCGCCTCGAAAGTGAAAGACTTTAACTTTTGCTTAGACTTTCCAAAATGAAACTTTAAACCACTTTCTTACCAAATCAAAAATATAAATCTGGGTAATAGCAAAAAAATAGCAAAAAAAATTGTCGAACTTTTTGCGATATATGAAGTTCAAAATGGCCGCCATCCCTGTGGTAACTCTATTTAGGAAAATTTGAATTTCGAATCTAATTTCGAAAAACTAATCCGGTGAAAGTATTTTTTTCTCCAAGAGTTTTAAAATGAACCCCCACATGTTTTAGATCAGAAAGGAAATGTAGAAATTTGAGAGTCCGAATATCTGTCCCCGAGGCGCGTTCTACCTTAATCTCTCAACTTATTCTGTCATACTGGCGTTCGTATACGAGTATCAGTGGCTCGTCAATGTTTCATCATCACCAGATCAAACAAATACAATCGCGACAGAGTATACGGAGCATATTATAGAGTATTCAGTTTATTCAATTGAGTTATTGATACGGCCTTGCAACCGAGGCTTCTAAACCAACAGGTCTTGCTCGCGTAAACCCCTAACATCGACACTATAATCTTGTCAATTCCATTTTTCATTTCTTTGATTGTTCGATCGCTGTACAGACAACTGCAGACTCCAACGGGGAAATAAGACAAAAAAGACTGGACGATTTCACCTACACGGACCGTGAAACAGCTCAAATATTCAAGAAGTCCTTCCAAAACGTTACCTTTCGTGGCACAACGGTAGGAATACAATCGAAATACAATGTTGTCGACCTCATTATTCAATAACATTGTTTACTTTAAAACACCTTCTGGTGATATGTAAAAGACCAAGCCGATTTTTAACAAATGATTACGTGTTACTTAATAACTTATTTCAGTTCAGAATCTTTTACTAATTACTTTCTTGTTTAGACTTTTGAACAAATGAATTTCGTGTTTAGATTTAAAGTTCATCAATATTTACACTTAGCGGAAGACGTCTTTCACTTCCATGATGTGATGTGTGTCTACATATTATAATTTGTCGGACAAAATTTAAAAAACTGTCCTCCTGATTTCAGTAGAAGAGATAGAAAATATATATTAAAAGGTTAAACATTATTGTCCTACAATTTCATTATGATATAGTGACTTTGAAAATAATGCAACGTAAAATGCAGGAATTTTCAATAAGGCCGAGAACGACCTTGCTTTGAAGGAGCCTTTTTCAAATAGCTGAGCCCTGTTACCTACATCGAGTCATCTGTTCATCGACGCTTTCAGAGGGCAGGTACGACAGTTTATAACAACATTACTGGCATTAAAATTTAATTTGCATTGATATTGTCAAGGATACGTCAAAATATCATTCGCTCAACCTCCCTTAAGGGGCACTGAAAATTATTCATTCTGCAGGGTATGGTTTCATTCAACGAACATGGTGACAGAATTGGGAAGACTGCCATTTATCAAATACAAGGTGATATGATATTTTTTTTATTATTATAACTTTATTTCAGACTGCAAAAACCGTCCATAGATAAACAAAAACGACTACAGAAACTCCAGTACACAACACAAACATCAAACTATGAAAAAAATACCGGACATAACAGTAAAGTCATTAAAAATATACACATTAAAATCTAAAGTACAAAAGCTGTCACCAATGATCCTGTAATCCATAGTAACGGACGTCAGATGCGAGTATAATCTTTAATAAAACATTTCAGTAGGCTGGAGTCTCAAGATAAAACAATATGCCGATTTCCTTCTCAGTATAGAAAAGTTGTTGACGCCATTTTCTACAAAAGCCGATGAAATACTAGCATTTCATGGTAAAACCAACAACCTGCGAAGCGGTTATCATGGCAGACATGTAAAGCTCGAATACCAGAAACAGTAAAATTACACCAAAGTTGCATACAATAAATATTGTTACAAAAAGCATTAAAAAGGAGCATTTTACTCGACGTATTCTACAATCTCTAAACTTTCTCAAAAGTAAATTTGACCTGCCACAAAATGCCCTTCGTTGGGAAGCAATATGATGGTCGTCCTTTAGGTCACATGTAAAGACATGACCAAGATACAAGAATTTAGTGACGTATTCGATTGAATGTCCCCGGAGGAAGACTGATGGTACAGACCGAAGTTTGTGTACAGAATGAAAGCGCATACATTTTGTTTTTTGTACATTGTAGACAATGTCATGCTCAGCGGCGAATCGCTCGCAAATATTCATAAGCTTTCTCAAACCCTTTACAGACGGAGCAGCCAGACACATATCATCGGCATAGGCTAAATTATTTAACATAATACCACCTACTTCACAGCCAACGCTACACAAGGACAGTGCCTTATTAAGGTCATCTATATATACATTAAAAAGAAGAGGAGACATAATTCCCCCTTGGCGAACTCCATTTGAAACAGCGAAAACAGGTGAAATTGATTTACCCCAACGGACGCAAAACCTTTGAAAGGAATACCAAAAAAGTAGAATACGAAAAGGAGGTACATGTTTCTCGATTACCTTTTTTCAGTAGGCTAAAATGATTCACTTTGTCAAGTGCTTTTTCAGCATCAAGAAAGCAAACATAAACCGAGCTGCTATTTTTCTTATAATATCTGATAGTTTCCTTCGGAAGAAAGATACACATATCGGTACTGTGGCCGTTCTTAAAACCAAACTGATGATAAGAAGTTGTGAGGCATTTTTCACAGCGATTGAAGAGAACGCGTTCGAGAACTTTTGAAAGCACATTAGTCTGGGCGATTGGACGATAGTTATTTTAGTTGATAAATCAGCAGTTTTGTCTTTCACAAGGGGAACAATAATTTCATTTGTTATGTTCTGAGGGACAAAACCGTGAACTAACATTCACGAGAAACACATGGCCAGATGCACGGCCTGTTTACCAATTGCACAACGCAAGTGCTCTACCCCTAAGCTGTCTGCACCGGGTGATTTCCCGATCACCAGATTGTCAATAACAGTACGAACTTCATCCACACTCACAAAAATCTCATTTTCATACATACATACATACATACATACATACATACATACATACATACATACATACATACATACATACATACATACATACATACATACATACATACATACATACATACATACATACCTACCTACCTACATACATACATACATATATACATACATACAATACATCAATACATACATACATACATGCAAGAAGGATAACCTTACTTTACGTCATCATGGAGTGTTAGATGTCGTAGACATTTTGTCTCTAGTCTTTTTGTTTATTTGTTAATCTTCCTTATTCTCGAAAACCAACTATGATACGCATTCACTTTCTCCTTTAGAACAAATAGATAACTAACATACGAAATACCGATCTGTTGAGTATTTTGAAAAATTGAAATGATAGAATGTAATCTGCCAAGTCAAGAAAATAGTTATGTTGACATCGTTTCTTTTTTCTGGGATGCGAATCTGTTTGGCTGGCTTTTTCGACAAGATCTATGATATCGACATTTAAAGCGTCAATTCCTTTTATCTTCATGCTAACTAATTGCTAACTGTCGCAAATTCGCCTTTCAAATTCTGCAGATGGAATTTCACGCCTTATCGGCGAATGCGATTCAGAGGGAAATATGGTTCTTTCAAGCCCGTTTCAATGGCAAGGTAAAGTTGGCGATATTTTCGCCAAGGGGAGTGAATCCCGGGAGTCAATGTCATCAAAACCAGATGAAGTAGTTTCCGCCATTGCGTGATCTGTGCTGTCCTCGTTAGTTGAAAGTCACCTCATTACATCTATCTAATGCTACAGAAGTTTGCGTTCAAATTTCGCGCTTTCCAGGAGCTAATCTGATGGCAATTTCAAGTACCGTGGTGCACCATAACAAATGGTTGTTATAAACCTCTTTCAGACTGGTCGGCTGGCTGGTGCAGTAGATTTGAACGCGATCACCTGCGACATTAGTTCTCATTGCCGTAGAAGTGTATACTGCAAAAACATTCCCCTTTACAGACCTTGACACAACCCTGTGGCACAGGTCTGTCTCAGCAAAGACGTCCAATTGCTGTGACAGGGGCTGATGTACAGGTATTTGGCCAGTGCTGTGATGACATGGCAATATACAGTGCTGTAGACACAGTAATGTGACAGGGCTTGAGATTTCTGCTTGTCCCATTATTGTATTTACAGGATTGTACACAACAATGTGATTAAAGATCTGTAACAGGGTCAATATTTTAATGTACACACAATAATGCTTGTATCCATTTCTGTCATCAAAATTTGCCCATTTTTCTGTAAATATGCAACTCTGAAATCTGACAATTTTGCAGAACCTGTAACAGGCCCTGTAAATTCAACACTGACACACAACTGTTTGTAAACCAGCATTTCAGTCATATGGTCACAGCACTGGAACACACTCCGAAATAACACGACTGTATACATTCCTTTAATACCTGGCCTGATACAGACCTGTTCATACAACCCTGATATCTGATAAATTTTACAGGTCCTGTAACAGAGGTTATTTCTCAGGGACTGACGCTGTTGAAGACATGTACTGAAATCTGTCTGTAATGTTCTTGCTCGGTAACGTCGAAGAAATTCTAGACATTTATGGGCACAAATATCTTATATCACGTGTCAGACCCAATGTTATACCTTGACTCTATAAAGTGGTTGCTTATACAAGCAATTTGATTGTGGCAAATTCGTTTTCGAACTCGAATATATATATATATATATATATATATATATATATATATATATATATATATATATATATATCTCAAAGTATACAGATGTCCCGGAAATTACAGTGCTCTATGCTAAAGCAGAGCGTTACAATTACACAAAATTTAACTTCAAGTACAAAGTAATGATATCTGTTACTTAAGTGTCATGCATCCTGCAGTCATCACACAGATGAAGTGAATGGATCCTTAGCCGTACACCTTATTTTACATCTCTCGGACGTACCATTTTATTTGTAGGTGGTGTTACAATTTGGTAAATAATATTTTCGTGGCGACATTTTGAAAGCAACTCAGAGCGTTTGTTTAACAGCGTAAATTTCTCAGCATTGATAATGTGCAGCTTTTCTGATATACAGAGATTGCATCGCTTGCTTATGTTAGAGTAGCTCGATGCTTTGTCAATGATTGACCATGAAATGTCAATGTTTTAACCCTACGCAGGAGATCATCCACCTTTAGACAGCGAACAAACTATGTACAAGATTGATACCATAGTCGATAAAGTATTCCTAGCAGTCGTTATTGTTTGTATCTTCGGAGCGATCCTTGCTATGAGTTTTCTGGTATTCAATGTTCGTCATCGAAATCATGGGTATGTTCACATACGGTAACGTTAGGTTACTATTTCATCTATGAGATTGAAACTTTGAGGAGGAGAAGTTTCTTCATTGAAGAAGAAAAAGCGGTTAAGTGGTTTTATACTTGTCGACTTCATAAAAATGGACACTTGAGTTAGCTGTTCAACGTAATATGAATCTCCTTAGCGTGTATTGTTAATGTATGTCGACATAGGAATTACTGTGTCTATTATCCAGTCACTAGTTTTCACTTTGAGTCATGGAATACTCTCTGAGAAAAATCCTATACGTTGCTCCTAATGTCGATTTTATAAAATGGCTGACAAGCCTCTTCTATATTTGGATATGTGTAAATATGCAGTAACCGACTGACGACACATCATGCACTGTAACATAGCAATTCAGATTGTGTGATGAGACATGTTGAACGGGAGACGTTTAATACTTACTGGGAATATAATGGAGGTGTAAACCGAATTTAGAAGAAAAGGGCATTTTCGAACTTTGATGCAGCGGCTTATTGCCTTCAGCATTCACTGTGTAACCCTTGAAACGTCATTGATGTGATTTTCTCACTAAAGTACAATAGGTATAAGAACATTCTCACTCTAAATAACCCATAAGTTTTTTCCTTCCAATGTTTTTAAAAGGATGACGTGTGACTCTTTCAGATATGTCAAGTTATCATCTCCGCGGATGAATAATATGGTAGTATTCGGTGCATTGTTAGTTAATCTCGCTACCATTGCAAATGGTTTAGTTGGATGCAGTTACCTAGGCGACGATCTCGAGATACGAAATCTCTTCTGCGTGGTACGTATACATTGGAAGAGTTTACTTTCTCTTCTTTTGCATAAGTTGCCTAGTTGCCAACGCCACTTAAATAAATATCAAAGGTTAAAAGCCTGGCATTCTATATTCTATTCATCGATCATGATGACGCTTAGAGATCTAGAGATACCTTGCCTTTTGAACGTTTGTGCCAATGAACGATATATTTTTTGCAAGTGGATATAGAGTAGGTGTTGAAAACTGAAAAACAATTGTAGAACGTCCAAGTTTGCAATACAAACTTACCACATCAAAAACCTGCAACGTTAACGTCGTAGGTGGATTGTCGATCAAAATGATTCAAGCTGTATATTTTACACGAAACATGCAGTGATGTAGGGGAAAGTTTACGTTCACACTAATACTAAAAACATACGTTAAAATCAACACGTCAACAACGTAACCAAACTAAACTCATATGGACGCACTAATAAACATATCTGTCTCTCTGATTCATCTGCAGACTGGAAAATGGTTCCTATCGGTCGGTTTTTCGTTGGCATTCGGCTCTATGTTTGCTAAAACATGGAGAATCCACAGAATATTCACAAATTTCCAGGCGGCGCCCATGACAGAGGTGAGTCGTATGTATATACATATAATATGAACCTTTCACATAGTCTTTGCTGAAAAAACTCACAACAAATTGCTGTCTGTGATATCGGCAAAACACTGTCAGCCATAGCTTATAAAAGCTTTGTTTTTATGTACAAAAGTCCGTAGCTGCACGACTATTCGTAGTTCTGTGTCTCTCTGAGGCAAGGCTACGCCCTGCATTCGGTTCTATTGAGGATACTCTTCTTGTGTCTGAAAACTATCCTTCTAACGAAAACACAAGTATACATTTGACAACTTGATGTCGTAGTATTTTGGAGCCTTCGAAACATGCTTTGTCATGTACAAGTCAAGTAAAGCGGCATCTTAGCGCAATGGCTCTAAATAAGTGTTTAACAGCTCATTTTCTCAGGTTCAAAACGATTAATCTTCAGATTTGATTTTTTCAATTCACATTGCCCCTTTATTGCTATTAATGAGGCACACAGTGTTAGCCAGATACCTGCATGATATTTTCATGAAGTTCAAAGCCAAGGAGCTAAAGAATTTAATGTTTCATGGCCATTATCTGCATGTGGTATGGTTGTGAGAATCACAGCATATACTTTATCTATTGGTGTATTAATGCATTTGATTATGCCAATTGATATTAAAGGTTAAAACGTGCCTCAAAAATGAAAGACTTAAACGTTTGCTAGAACCTTTCTAACCCACCAACCATTCTCTTTCATAATCAAAAATAAAAACCCAGGGTCACCATGTAAATCTTGGTACTATAGCAACAAATAACCTGATATTTAACGATATTTGAAATTCAAAATGGCCGCCATCCTAGGGTTTTCTCTTTGGGGAGATATCAATCCTCGATTTTAACAAATATAAGCCAGTGAAAGCTTTATTTACTCTATAATCTTCAAAATGAGACCAAACAAGTTTTGTATAAAGTATTGTATAAGTTCGAGTGTCCGAATATCTGTCACCGAGGTGCATTCTATCGTAATGCCACACAGTTTGTAAGGCCAAGGTCTGATTTCCTGTCTTTAATTTTATCACTCAGTGTCAAAATCGTGAATTTAGGTAACTAAACTCACTGATAGTTCATCAAACTATCGAGGCTGAATACAATTTCTTTGGAGGCATAGATATTTTTGCATTAATAGTTATTGCAAGCTATTAGCTAATTGTGATATATATATATATATATATATATATATATATATATGTGTGTGTGTGTGTGTGTGCGTGTGTGTGTGTGTGTGTGTGTGTGTGTGTGTGTATTGTTTGTGTCACGTTTTATTGTGAACATTATTAAAAAGCAATTAAATTATCACGAGTCTGTGAAATTTCAGCGCAATGTGCATAACATTTGTCGATAATGCTGTACCTTCAACATCACATTTACACAGTCTTCTTGAAGAACTGTGTGTATTAGCAATACGACGATTTGCATGTGTCAAAACGGCCTTTGTTGTTTTTATGACAGTGACCCATTTGTTGTCTTCAATCATTTATCATGTATAGATCCACTCTAATGCTGCATAGTAAATTCAGTAAGTCGTTAAAACAGCGACTTCCATAAAGATGATTAATTTATTTTAGGTTGACCTTTTGGAATGATTAATATTGTACAGAGTATATGACGTACATGTTGTTGCTATGTCCACGAATAGTACCATCATGTGGAAACACTTGTTTATTCTCTGTCAATGTACAACCAATCTGAAAAATGAAAAAGAAACATGTTAAACAGAAGAGTTCCGAGACTATTTGTGTTATCTATATACAGATAGCTCTAATCTGTACTCTTTAATTCTCACTTTTAATGCAAACTTAGGTTCGAGAGTAAATTACTTTCTTGAAGCAGAAACAGGAAATGCAAAAAATAGAGATAATTATGAAGACTTTGTGTAGCTGTCAATCACGAAAGTAAACGTCTCGTTGGCAAGAGCGTTTGTTTACGTTCATGATCACGTTCAAGTCGATCATATTACACAATAACAGTAACCGTACTTTGTGTACCTTAATTCATTTCAGGAAGAGTGGATGTTGTGACTTTTGTGTGATCTTAATTTGCTTCCATCCCGTAGGGTATAGTAGTATGGTGAGCACTTTAGCAGCTTAATTATCTACCCGCTGTGCGAGGGTGTCACTTGTCTGGCAAGCCATTTTCGTATTTCAATGTCAAAGTAACGTTTCCTTTCTCTTAACACGTATCAATTGTCTCCATAGCCAATACATGACACCAACCTGATAGCTTTTGTAATTTGCTTGACGCTCATCGATGTGGTGTTCCTGACGAGTTGGCAGCTTATTCATCCATGTGAAACCTATCTCAAAACAGTCCGCCAAGAGGTATTTTCATTTAATTCCATGCTTTTATGAATCATCGTAGGCTGCACTCCAAACACACGGAAATTGCATTCTATACAAATTATTCATTCATTAACCTAATTGTTTACCTAGGTCACTCAACACCATGGTTGAAAGTCTTTTAGTACCTGTACTTATGTGTTTTTCCCATCATTGCTATTTTCTTTCAAAATATAATTTCTTGTTCTGCTCAAAATATTTGTCGGTATTAGTCCCTCCGGTTACTAACCCGGCAAGGATCTGACCGTCGACCTAAAGTCTTTTTAGGCCGGATGAGACGACACACAACTAGCTTGAAGTGTTTACTCATGATACGGTATGGTGTGATTGGAATGCTACGAAACCTTAAACATCACATCGCATATTGGCTTTTAGTGTTCAAAGAAGACAAAAAATATTTTATTAAGTATTATAGCGTCGTTCAATTTTTTGTTTTAGATTTCTGCAGGCGTCAACAAAACTGTCACACAAGTCTTTGAATGTTCATCCGCTTTCTACTGGTGGTGGAGTGGCGCCCTACTAGTTCAAAAGGGCTTGCTACTATTGTTTGGCTGCTTCTTAAGTTACGAAATAAGAAATATCACCGTTGAAGGTTTAAACGATTCGAGGTAAGCATCGCAGTGTCCGCCGTATAATTATTGAAAGTTTAATGCAAAATTACAAACTTGATGACAATAAGAGCTTTCTGTCAATGGAAAACAACAAAAAACGTAAACAAATAAGTCCTTTATTTGCTTATCTTTTATTTCATAAGTGTTTTCACGGTGCCATTTACATTTATTTGGAGAGAGGGTATGATCAAGAATTTCCAAGTGAACAGATTTCGACACCTCAACCTCTGACTCTGCAAATATATTTTTTCGCGCTATACCTGTTGACAAATTTCGGATAATTTCATCCCTGGAAACAAATGTTAAGGTTCTGCATACTTAGCACTGCTCTATGAATTTTGAATGCCATTCACAGTCCTATGTTAATATCAAAATGTCATTTCTAAATATTTGTTTTTTGTATAAAAACTTCATTCTCCAATCATCATATAGTCTAGTGAATAAGCTGGACTACTTAAACTGTCCCTCGAAAGTTGACGTAAAGCAAAAAGACCAATGAAAATGATCAAATTTTATCGGTATTTTTCTATTTTGCAGGCTAATTGGCATATCAATATACAATATTTTTCTGTCAAGCGTTATCGGAATAACCCTACAACTCGTGCTCGGAGACAATACCACCGTAAAATTCATTTTGATCAGTGCGTTGACAGTGTTATGCTTCACTTCCACGCTCTGTATGATGTTTATCCCGAAAGTAAGTTGTTGCCATGGTTATTTGCTCTAAACGAAGCGTAAATGGGTTAATGACCCGTGCATAGCCGCCTTCACAGCATTCGTGTGATATACGCTTGATTCTGTGATACCGTGAAAGAAGTTGCTCGCAAATAATTCATTTTGCTGCACACCACGAACACACTGTGCTGTAGATGGACGAATTTTCTGCTTCCATCAAACAGATTCACTGCATTGTTCATTCCCTACTGGCCTCTAACATCTAGTTGTCAATTATAACATATTTCTATGCGAATACACCTTCACACGCACGATTGTCCTATTTTAGCTAATTATGTGTATTGTTTGAAAAATTAAATTGTGTTTGTATTTGGTTTCCTGCCGAGAAATATTTTTTATTCAATTAAAGTTCAATATTTAACCATAACGTAGGGTTTAGAAATAAAATATTAGCATAATACCTGGCATACTATTGCTCGCCGAAGTTTGTACGTGATCGCTAACTAGAACGTTAGCAAAGTTTTCTTTTTATAGCACCATTTGTTTCAGAGGAGGTATTTGCAAAGTTTCGTTCCAATTGAAGAATGAATGAAACCAAACATCAGTCCGAGGCAACCAATTAAGAATCATGCAACATTTTCACTTTAGCTTGTCGAGTAAAACGCGACTAGCCTGTATATTTTATTTTCTCGAACTATCGCGAGGGTCTCGCAAAAATTACAAAAATATGTAATGGAGTATATACCAATGGAACTCTGACAACTGTTTAAATTCACTATATCGAGTAAACAGAGTAACTAGATGCTAATATTCATATTCCATAATAGTACGTTTTGTGTCACGTACGTTCGCTTTCATGCTAAAACAAAGCACTCTCTCTCTCTCTCTCTCTCTCTCTCTCTCTCTCTCTCTCTCTCTCTCTCTCTCTCTCTCTCTCTCTCTCTCTCTCTCTCTCTCTCTCTCATATTAAGGGATTGGGGATTAACCAGCAATTCTGTTGAAATATTTTTGCCCATTCCTATTTACTGAAATTACTTATTACATTTAAGGTTGTGAACGTTGTGAAAGACCCTTCGGGACGTGCTCATCGGGAGAAGTTCTCAGCCGTGGATTTCACTGTTTCGACCAACGTCCAAGCACGACGGCGTTGCCAGTGTCGCACAACTCAATCGTAAATAATTGTCACAACAGAGTTGATAGAGGTTCATATTTAGTTTCAAATGGCTGAATAGATGTTTTCCATTTTAAGATAGAATGCGTCTCGAGGACGGATATTCGGACTTTCATATTTTTCAAATAAGTTTCTAGTCTATTGCTTGTAGGGCTCATTTTAAAATTCTTTGTTGAGAAAATAAAAATAATTTTCACCGTATTTGTTTTTTTTGAAACCGGAATTATATTTCACCCATACATCTAACGCTGGGATGGCGGCCATATTAAATTTCAAATACTGGTATATGATATAAGTAATCTGTTTCTCTAGTATCAAAGTCTGCACAATGATCCTTCGTTTTTGTTCTTTGTTTTGTGAGAGAATCATCGAAAGTACAGTTTGAGCAAAAGTCTGTTCCATTTTCGAGGCACATATAACTGCTATCTGTTGGTTCCGCGACAAACTACAACAATACCATTAAACAAATAACCCGTGTAAAGTGAGAACCAACCTCTTCGGAAACTTTCCAAACGCTACCATATTGATGTCTATGATTAAATGAATGAATGAATGAATGAATGAATGAATGAATGAATGAATGAATGAATGAATGAATGCTATTTTCATTTAAATCTATGTTGTAGTTGTTGGTAAAATACAGCGTTTTAAACAATGCCTAAAAAGGTATGACTTCAATCATTACATATACATATATATATATATATATATATATATATATATATATATATATATATATATATATATATATATATATATATATATACATGTTTCGATAGAGCTCTCAAAGTATCACAATTCTTGATGGAATTGTCATCCAGAAACAGTTCAGAGAAGTCGTGAAATAGAGCAATTCAATAGCGTTCGAAAACAGATTAGTAGAACACAATTAATCTCGCCGTTGATTAGGTGTATGTTTCCTGTTTATGCAAACCGACCTAAATGTTAGGTCCTGATGTCTTAGTGGATAAAATTTCATTTGTTACTTTGTCAGTGACAACTTGAACAAACGTTTTGTTAGACATTTCGAAAGTCATGCAGGATTACGTCCGCTCTGTAACAAACCTATATTCGCATGTAAAATTTCGGAAATGTAAGTTTTGGAGCAGATTACCATTTAACGAAATCGTTGATGTAATAACTTGATCAGTCATCGTCTCCCCAACACTTTTTTTTGTAAAATTGGTGTCAGTATTACAGTGAATTTCAAAATAGCTTGGAATAACAACGTGCTTTGGTGATAAGAAAATGACGCCACCTGCATTCATTACAAACGTTCTCCTTCGATAAATTTTGCAACAGTTTAACCCAATACGACGTTCACTGTGCTACAGTCTACATCGTCGGTGTAGCTGCGCTCCCACTGAAAAACACACCCGTACACTGACTGCTGGAATATTCTTATATTGCTTTTATCGCATTTCCCGGCTCTGAAACTTCACGGAACGCTAACGATAGTTTTCTTCTCGTGGAATTTGTACAGGTCGATACAAGGATTCTTATTTCCTACACTGAACTTGTTCTGTAAGTGGGAACAGTGGACGTCGTAATGGGCCAAAATGTTGCAAAGTCTATCAAAGGAGAACATTTGCAATGGATGCAGTTGGAGTTATTTTCTATCGCCAGAAATGTTTTTCTAATCACCCAAGCACGTTGTAATTCCAAGCTATTTTGAAATTCACTATAATTGCAGTGAGAAACAAATATATGACTATGTTATGTGACCAGTGCATTGTAATAGTTGGACTACGCTGTAAAATAAAGATTTACAAGTGTATACCATTGATCAATAGCTTTAATGTCATGATTTGTCTCTCGAGTGTCTAAAAGTTGCCATCTTCACATTGTAACCGTTGATGTTTGTACTATCAAGAAACCGCTCAAAGAGTTATGATGTCATAAGCGGTGCTACATTTCAGTTGCAATACTCATGATTATCAACACTGTAAAATAAAAAAAGTCACAGAAAGGGCATAAGCTTTTTTCTTCAACCACACTTTGCGCAAAAGTTCGGGAATGTTTTCGCCTTCTCGGATGAGGTCGTTTCATTTCTTGGTTTGATGACTACATAATATGAGACGGTGATGTGCTGCCTGATGTAGGCTTAAATTTCCAGGTCTTGTAAATAGAACCCGTTTGATTTTGAGGTAGAGTGATTATAATCGTCACTACGTTTTGAGAATTGCCGTTGGTAGCGTTTCTCAGGTTGCCATTGGATACTAGAATCTTCATGGTGCACGTTCCTTTAATTTTTTAATGTGTTAGCATCAGGCGGTTTGCGTGGCGTGGTAAGAGCAACGAACAGTTGGCATGCAGAAACGATAACTGATGATTAAAATTTGTGGAGATTGCAAAATATGCAAGGAAGTTCTATCAACGCTGGTCACATTGCTATAGGGCCATGTATGTAACCCAATTCGGTGTCGCTATATCGCTTGTAGACAGCTAGTGGGCTTGGTATAATGGATTATCTTGCCAACTATCATTGTATCTTGAGAATACTTTCATTATCGATTAAAAATATAAAATCACAAACAACATGGTAATTTTGGAAAGGAATGTCTTGCCAATAGTGTACATATTAATTAATAATAAACACGCATGTGTTAATAAAAATCGTATGAGAACCGAATATCATTATAAAGAACCTCATGTACATTTTCATGTGACAATGCCAATGGGACTCCTAATACAAAAGGTGCTTTCAAATTTCAAAGGTTCTTTCGGCTTGCAAAATCTCTCCTATTTGCGAGTTTGCAATAACAGCTATACCGCTGTTCATTGAAGGTGCATTAATAACAATGAAATTTGAATCGACTTAGAGCGTAGGGATAGATTCAATGGCCAATTGGACTGACTGGTTTTTTATTTACACCAATCCATCATTTTGATACCCTAGAGAATGAGGTGAAGTTACCCGACATTACTTTTCTCTTGTCAGCCAAACTGATAAGATATATGGCACTTGTACCGTCTCTACGTAGTGCATCTGTCACCGTGAACGATGTCTTTAGATACGATGTTTCCTAAGGGAGGGCGTCTTAACTGAACACGACGAAGGTAGTTTTCATAATGATTTCATTACGACTCGTTGCCACTTTCTCTGCGAAGCTCTGACCAAATGTTTCATTTTTATAGAATATTTAAAGGAGCTCTGAAACGTTTTCAAATTGGATGCGAGAGAGATATTCAAATGTTGGCCTTTACACTACCCATTGTTCTTAACTTAAAATTTTACACATGTTGATAATAATATCGCTAGCAGATAGAGGCAGCCAACCGTACAAAATATCGATAACATGCAATTAGGGGCGTTTCAGCTGAAATCTCAGGAGTTGAAAGGTTAGACCCTCGGAAAACAAGACTTCTCAGTCAAGTTTCTTTGTCAGAATGACGGACAGATCGCGACATTGCACAACATCATAAACGTTGAAACGTCTGATTTCTTACATACAATTTCATTGTCCAAATCGTTGTTCAGAAGAAGATGTCAAGATAAGGTAAATTCAAAGTTTGGGTTTTTTTCAGGGCTTCTTACAAGGGTGCATGTGTATTCTTGAATTAACCTACACCAGAGCAACCTTGCAAACTCTGCTAACATTTCACTGGCTATAGTTGCCTACGTTTTTGTGAGTACAGTGTATTGTTTTTATTGATATTGTTGATGACAATTGATGTTTTTTACTATCGCCATTATGAAAATTGTTTCCATATAGGCTCTTACTCTAAAGTACAATCTTGAAGCCTTTCGATGTTCTGTTCCTGCAAAATATTGTAGGAACATTCAATATAGAGTTACCAGCTCAGAGCATTAAAAATATAACGGGGACATCAAATTGTCATGTTAATATAACGTTTTATCGTGACTAATTGCAGACAATGAGTAACAAGAAATAGCAGGGAACTAACTAATCTAAATTGGCAAAAGGTTAATGTTCCCTTTCTACGTATCCACAAGATATGTAATCATTAGAAAGGTACCGATGAGAGATAGCAATGTTTCTTGTAGCTTACTGCAATAGACAGAAAAGTATTGCAAAGGTTTGAGTCCAAATATTTGTACCTGACCCGATATTCTATCTTTCTCCTGAATAAAAACTACTCAATCAAAGACATATGACAAAATAGGAAAGTATCGATTGGTCTTTAGTTCCAATGCATCTATCTTTACGTTTGTACCAACCTATCCAAACTCAAATTAGTCAGCTGGTGGAATGAATTACGCCAAAGGACTGGCTTTGGATGACGTCAACAAAAGATCTAATATACTTCAAAACTATGAATTGCTTTTGGGATATGGAAAGATGATTAGGTAAGGCTCTTAAATCTGAAAGTAAGGATACCATTTAAAGATTAGTCTCATACAGTATCATACGTGCTATTTATTGATGAAATGTGGGATAAATAAACCAAACAATATGACCGTGTGATCAAAAATGCGGTTCCTTGTGATTTTTAATTATAAATATCTAAAAGAATAGCCTCCGATGGCTGAGTACAGCAGTAACTTCAAAAGCCTTTCCATTTGCCTAATATTCTGAAACATTTAACAAAACATATTGTCGTCCTCATAAAGTCATTCATTACTATTGTCTTTCCCACGAAGTGTGACGCTGGAAGTGCAACCTATCTGCTCCTCCAACAACACATATATAACGGTTCTCATGAGATGATGGTTCTCGGCGGTGGTCACTCGGTGTCGACGGTTCCCGTAGCTGCGGTCCCATGGTACTTTAACAAACTCCAGTCACTGTGACGTATTAGCGCATAACAATCTTAAATATATGTAAGATTGTTATGCGGCCAACATCCTGGAATAAACACCTGTCGGAACGTTGTATTCATATAATGAATGAGTACAGTTTGACCCAGTTCAACGCTCAAAGAACTTACAACAATCACTTTTTGGATGAAGTGTTTTCCTTTGGTTGATCATGTACAACAATTATAGCTGAGAATGCCGTCAAATCTAATCATGACGCTCTTCATTGTTGGTAAGCGCCATACACTAAAATCCGAAAGATTCGTGTACAAATTTAGAAAGGCCAACTTTACACATTTGAAATCACTTTTGTCATGCATACTATTGTCAACAATGTTGATAAAGTCGAACATGTTCAAAAGAAATTCATTAAGTACTTGTGTTTTCAACTTAATATGCGCTATTGTTCATCGAAATACACAGAATTATGCAAATTTTTCAATTTGCCTCCTTTATACCATCGTAGAAAGGTTTTTGATCTAGCTTCTTGTGCAAATATGTGTTCATTCTGCGGTAAATTGTTCTCATTTAATTCAAATCACACTAAACGTTCAACGTAGTTGGGATATTATGGCTTTGCTATAATCATTGTTAATGTCTGGAGGGACACGGGGAAAAGGGTTTAGACCTTGACAAGTAAGGGTCACCATGCGCCACCTACTCCTATCACTGGCTGGATGCACTTCAGACGTAACCTTATCTACCAACTGCCCTCATTTACCGTTATCTAAACAACTTGTGTCACCCTTTCCACGTCATTATCCATGCGCATATCAGTGTGATCAAAGCTATAGATCGTGCATTTCAACTTCTGCCACGCTCAAGTTCACACCACAAAATTCACCATGCCAAAAACGAAGAAAAGCAGGGGCCGCGCCCGGGCGGCCACCCGTACATCGACGAGGTCGAAGAGACGCCCAGCGCACCTCGACAAACACCTACTCCAGTCAGTACCGACGGAAACCACACCGATCAACCCTGCCGGCGTCATGCCGACAACTGCCAAAGCAGCAGCCGACCCAGGCATGTCAGACCACGTCGCCAAACTAATAGAAACCAGCATTGCAAGCGCCATTGATTCAATCTGATGCGAACAACGGCAGCCAACTACCAACACCACAGCACCGGCGCCTATCCCGACGCCCAACCAGCAAGTCCAGCCAACTGATACAGTCGTTGGTGCACTATCACCCGCTTCAGTCATCGTCGCAGGACCGACGACGCTCGCCGCTCTGTCCAGCTCCATGCTTACTCAAGCCAACCCAAGTAATCATCTCGCTAATCACGTTAATGGATATCAACCCGCTATTACAGCTGCCCCACCCGACATGACCACCAGTGGTGGCGCTGCGCATATCCGGGACCACCCTACCGATGGTGGCGCACCTCATAACAACAACCCGGGCAATATCGCTGATCGCAAATGACGTCACTGTTCTCTCTCATTAATATGCATAAATAAACATTTCTCCGCATTTTCCGCAGAAACGACGAAAATAAAACCTGCGAGTGTTAGAATGGCTATTTAGCGTCACACTTATTTGTATGAATTGATGACTGAGACTACAAGCTGCAACAGCAGCCCCACATACAACAACAAAATTTGTCCGAATTTTAGCAAATTTGTCTGAAAGTCGTGCGCATGCAGCTATATTTAGTAACAAATCCGAAATCGCGATCAACGCTATATGGCTGCGCCCTATGTTCAACCCGCCCGGCCAGCTGGCCACAACGCACCGCCATGGCGCCCACCACCTAGAGCCGGGCCAACGGACAAATCTTCTCGCAGCAATACCCCTAGCCGACCTGCTACTGCCATATGTCGACCAATCAACACTCAACGCCTTGGCTAACCTCGGTAAGTTCATCGAATTTGGTGACTTGCACCCTGATGCCCAACTCAATCCAGGCTACCAAGACACAAGTAGCTTTCGATCCAGACAACCTTGGCATAGCCACATTCACAACCGAGGTGAAGCGGAAAACTATCGACGACTTTGACACCTGGTTACAGTGCTTCCTCGTCTTTTTCTCATATCGAACATTCTACTACCCACATTTGGCGATCCCCATGGCCACCTACCTTCGTTTCCTCGCCTCCAAAGCTGCCGCCTACAAGCCGGAGGTCTGGCTCGCGTACGACAAATTCTTCCGCTGTACCCTGCCCGCTACCCAGACAGGGCCAACTGGAGCAAGCCAAACCAAGACCTCAATTTCCAGTACTTCCTAAACCAGCCACACCTCCTGCGTCCTTCCTGCTTCACCTGTGCCCAACATGGTCATGTGAAGACTGACTGCCCAAACATACGCAGCAGCGACACCACCCATTCTACTGGGAGAACCCAGCGAACAGGTAACAGTATGACCAACCTCAGCTATGTCAATCTTTTAACTGTGGCTCAAGCAAGACCCCCTGCCAATATGGTAGACTGCACAAATGTTCCATGTGTAACATGACTGACCATAATGCTCTGCACCACCACCAACGCACCAAACAAGAAACCCCCAGCCCTTTTGAGGGAGCGACCGTCCACACAGCGACAATCGCAATGCTACAGCCGACAACGCCAATCAACCTCACTAAACTCTCAGCTGCCCTGCACGACCACCCGCACAAACAAGCCACAGCCAGCCTCATCCACGACCTAAACCATGGTGTTAACATTGGCTTCAGTGGGAACCGTGCACCGTGCTACACTGGTAACGCCAGTCAGCAACGATCGACCCGGATGATGTCTCCGCCACCATAACAAAAAAACTGCACCTCGGCCACACAATTGGCCCACTCGTCGTGCCATCTCTGCCAGGGAATGGCAAGAGAATGGAAAGAGATGTACCCAATATGAGTCGCTGGTTCAATTTGGGGGCATAGCTTCTGCAGTGGCATCGCCACAACCACTGCCGAAGCCAGCTTACCTGACTGGCACATAAAGACACTGGGCAGATGGAGGAGTGACGCGTACCAGATCTACATCAAGACACCACGGGAGACCCTCGACGTAGTACTGAAGGAACTCGCGACTGGCTAACAATTTGACGGAGGACTCGGTTCTCGTTGGACAATGCCAATGATGGAATGGCACGACATGAACTATAGAGACATGAAACGTCAGGAACAATGAACATATACTATGAGACATCTCCCAGTGGCGCATGGTCATCACGGGGGGGACTGTGTTACTGCCGTACCGCAGTCATGCATACCCGTGGTAATTTGGGGGGTACTGTCATTGGTCTGCCGCAGGCGACTGGTAACAAGTTGCCCGATGCACAGCACCCAGAGCCCGGTGCCGCCATCCCCGCCGCCATGACGCCTCATCGCCCCCGCCATGGCAGTACATGCATAACCCCGGATTTCGGCCAAACACTTGTCTCCATGTCGTTCCTTTGCGTTAATGGGTGATTATGGCTTTGCTATAATCATTGTTAACGTCGGGGAAAAGGGTTTAGGCCTTGACATGTATGGGTCACCAACTCACCTACTCCTACTACTGGCTGGATGCACTTGAGACGTAACCTTCTCTACCAACTGCCCTCATTTACCGTTACCTAAACAAGGTGCGGCACCCTTTCCACATCATTATCCATGCGCATACCAGTGTGATCAAAGCTATAGATCGTGCATTTCAACTTCTGCCAGCCTCAAGTTCACACCACAAAATTCCCGCCAACCCTCCGCAAAAAAAAGCGTCGCTGCAGGGTAGCAGCTCACAATAAAATATACTGCATGTCTCTATATCGCTTGCTTTACACAATAAAGTTCCAGGAGGGTACTGTCATGGGTCTGCCGCGGGCGACCGGTAACACGTTGCCCGAAGCACGGTACCCAGAGCCCCTGTACCCGGTGCCGCCATCCAGGCCGCCATGACGCCTCGTCGCCCCCGCCATGGCAGTACATGCATAACCCCGGATTTCGGCCAAACACTTGTCTCCGTGTCGTTCCTTTGTGTTAACTACGGATAAACCTACTATTTCTGGTTCCCCTTTTCCAGCATCGATATTCGTAAACACTCCTTTATGCCACGTGCTCTCAGGACTTATAACGATATCTAAAAATTAAGCTCGAGTATTGATATTTTTGACAGATTTGGTCTTTCTAAAACAAGTGTAATGAATTATTTTTATTCATGATTTGTATGTTCTTTGTAATTGTCTTTTGCGTCATTTGTATGTTTTTCTGTAATTTTATGTATTTTCTATGTTCTGTGGGGCCTGTAATTGAGAATTTACTCCTGTTGGTTATCCGAATAAATAAATAAAATAAGATAAATAAATGAAATAAAGTAAAGTTTGGATCTGCCTGTTCATTTGTTTAACTGTGCGAGGAATTCATCTTGAACTGATAAAATACATGTCAGCAGAACAATTTCTCCTGTGCTTACGGAGATTTATTGCTCGCCTCGGAACCCCTGCCAAAGTAAATCCTGACAACGCTCTTCAGTTCAAAATAGCCTAGCAAAGACTGTCTTTGACAAAGTATAGACGAATGTCATCATGAATCGTCGTCTTAGAAAGTACATGACTGGTCATGGTATCAAGTGGAAAATTCACCGTTGGACTTGCTCCATGGATGGAAGGATTTTATGAGAGACTTGTTGGGTGTGTTAAGATGTGCCTTCGGAAAGCAATAGGAAAAGCAAGACTCACGTACGACCAACTTCGATATCAACTCATCAATAACCCTGACTCCAGCAGATTTTCTGACTCAAAATCCGAAGACTGAAATGCCCGATGCTGAGCCTGAATCCGATGATACTGACCTAGAGTACAAATCCATAATGTCATCTGCTGAGAAACTCTTACAAACCTCAAGAAAGAGTGACTTCTGAACAGATTCTTGAACAGGTTGAAAGATAATAATGTACTCAGTTTGAGAGAAAGAAGCCAGAAACATTAAAGCGCACCAAGAATTCAAGCTTCTTACCAACCGAAGACTGGCGATGTTGTGTTGTTAGGCCGCGTTCAAAAAAGTGGTGAGAGGGGCTTGAGGAATTCAGGGGGATTCGAAAATTCTGGGGGGTAGTCGAGGGGGTACTTGAAAGTTTTTCTCTGCCTATAGGGGAAACCTGAAAATAATGTGGCTCCAAAAATTTTGTTGGCGTCCCATGGTTTTAATGTTAGTAATAATTAAACAAACTCTAGAACCGTTTTGTAGCATTTTATGACTTGAATCTTGAAAAATATAAAAATGTATGAATGCCACACAATTTTGGTAAAATATAAGAAGTCGGCCTAGTAATGGGGCAGGAGCTGCAACTGTTGATATTTGTGCAATATTTCTATGCAAGGTATCAAATATAGTTTCTTGGTGTCTCTCTACAGCATGCTGAAAAACACAATATTCAGTTTGTCAACAAAGCCTGTTTGTCTAAATATTGGTAGCTAGTAGGCTGTGTTGACAAGCTGAATACTGGACAGCTCTACGTGCTGTAGGGAGTAGAACAGTTGTATAAACTGAACAAAATTATTGTCAAAATACAAAGTTAATACAACTACTGCCTTGCTACTACCTACGGGCAGCATCACTGTCATTGCATACCTGCAGTGACAGTGATAGCTCTGACTATGATGTAGTTTAAGAAGAGTTTGGGTCATAGGACACTTGTCTTGTACTTTTGAAAGAGAAATATTTTTTCGGTAGGTCACTGTACTCAGTTTTTCACATTTTGGTAAAATGTAGACAGGAATTCACAATTTGCATACGATTGTCATTTTGTATGCTTTTCAGCTGGTGCCATTGACTAGGCAGAGATGGATAAACTCACGTCAGCTTAGACTGACAAATCCAAAAAGTCCACTGATGCATTTAAACATGAATCAATTTAAGAACTTGCCCTAGGTATGTAGCTCTACAACCTGCTGATAAGAGGTAGCGTTGAACATCTGCGTGCAGAACTACGCAATATAGTCTGCGTGCATTCCTAATGAGTATGCCGCATATGATAATTGGGGGACTTTAAAATAATTGATCATATAGACGGGGGGCTTAAAAATTTTTGAGGGCATTGAGGGGGATCTAAAAAAAAATAAGATTTCAATCGCGATTCCTCCAGCCCCCCCCCCCCCTCACCATTTTTATTGAATGCAGTCTTAAGGACAATTTGCCTAGTTGATCATGGAACGTGGGGAAAGTTCATGAACTGATTCAAAAGCATAGATAGAGAATATAGAGCTGTTAAGGTAATTCTGCCGTCCAGAAAATTCATCGATCGACCTGCGAATTCACTGTATCCTATTGAATGCCTAAAAAAATTAGCTCAGGAAGATTGTGACCTGCAAAATCAACAAGACCAGGAATTTAACGGCGCCCTCTAAGACGAGCTGCACTTGAAGCAAAAAAGAGACTTGCCCAACAGCTTAAACAGTGATAAACAAATATTACTTGTGTGGACATTTCTTGCCCAAGGGGTATCGGGAATATCAGCGATGTAACTTGCGTGGACATTTTCGGTCAAGATAGCTTTGTGAGACCCCATTAAGTTGGCTCTGAGTTGCCGAATTAGGACATATTCATGAACTATACTACATGCCTCAACTTTGACTCTTTTCTAATGACATGTACAAAATTTGCATGCTCATCAAAATGACGCATAAGTCTTAATCACTTCTATTGTTCGAGTTATTTTTTTCTAAATTTGAATTGATGTTTCTGTAAATACGGTCAAAATGATTTTGTACAAACAAAAAAACAACTGGATATGAAATAGGAACTCCTGGAACTCCTGTTCTTGAAATATTTGTCTCTGTCAATTATCTAGATGTAACTGTGCATAGATTTTGGTCTTTGCCGAACACCGTAGTTTACTGTTTGTATTGTAGAGTTTTTCCACGTTAAGGCCAAAAAAAATAAATTATGCTGTTCCGATAACATGGTTTTCAAAAATAAGGTAGGTAGGTACGCAGGGATTATTTTCAAAATATTTTTATTTTTAAATATGCGTTTTTAAGGGGTTCAGGGCGATCAAACAGTGGCTACAACATTTCCAGAAAAACGTATTGTACATATAAAAGTATAAAAACATAAAAGACATCCTCGTTCAAGCAATAATCAAATGCGAGGTAACGAACGTATGATTTTATGGTTTTTTCTTTCTTTTTTATTTCTGTGTTTGCCTAGCTTGAAAAACCTAAGGGTCGGCAGGTAAAAAAAGGGTAGGTCGGGTTATCGGAATAGCACAATATTTTTGCTTGCCTGATTAAAGTTGTAGCTGCATTAGCGACTTTTGTCACGTTATACGTTTGTACAACTGACGTTACCAGAATGTATATTATTTGTTTGATAGAAATTGTGGTCGGCGCTTCGTCGCCACGTGTACATATCAAGAAGCTCTTCATCTATGGGCCGTTCGCTGGCGTCATATGTATGCACTGATACTCTGTCATATCTTGCTCTCCGTGCTGTGTGATTGATCAAATTCCATCTCATTTATTTCAAGTCCATCCGATTGCCGTCTTTAAACAGCGTCGATATCAAAAATCGAAAGTGACAGAGACACTGTACGACAGACCTAATGACCACATACATTATTAAGGTTGAATCCGCCTCATATACAAAATATGCAGACATAATGTCACTGACGAAACCATATTGAATACAGAGTCACAGAACCATCACCGTGTCGATCGCAATTATGCTTTGTACAGCAGCCGGACTATATATCATGCTTGCGCAATAGTTCGAATATTACGCTCTGCCTGGAAGATTGTCTTTGCTTTGTTTTTGTAAACCACGGGCACACATAAGGCGCGCGCCTGGTGTACAAGTCGGGAAAACCCATTCAATACACTAGACTTAACTAATAAGCAGGTAAGAATCTCCTGGTAACGTCATGATTTTGCCGATACACATTGTTTAATGTCAGTTGCTGAGAGAGGTACATTGTATATGAAAACATGATTAATTTCTGGCCTTTTATCATCCCTCCACTTCATTAGTAAATTGAATTGCTTAACAATATGTGCACAAAGTGTGCTTTCCACCGAGACGACATTTCGAAATATGCTCACAACTGTTCCATCCATGATTGTACTCGCTACATCACTATATGGCAACGGTGAAAATTGAAAAGCGCACGCAACTGCCATTATGAATTAGAACTAATAATGCTTTATTCCCATTCCAAAATGTGTGAAAAAAACACTTAAGAACACAGTCACATACAGAATGTATTACGATATGTCTGGGAAAATGAGAGTGAAAAATAGTTGTCTAGCAACTAACTAATCGGGTCCAAACCCGAGTACCTGATTGTTTGACAAATTCACAGTATAGGCCCACTAATATGATTGGAATTATATAGAATATGCAAATTAACATTAACTCAATTACTATGGAGACGTGCAGCTCTCAGGAAGACAAAAAAAGCAGACGGTACATGACATATACTTGAACGGTTAAACAGAAACCGTTTCAAAATTTACAAAATGGAAATATTTATAAAAAAGAATACCAAGGACTTAATGTACATTAATGGTTGGTGATTCCTGTGGGTAGTAATATCCTTTTTTCAAAGATTTTATGACTTGTTACAAATGTATGTTTTTCGCTATTTTTACATTTTTTAAATGTTGATTGAATATGGATTAAAATGTTGGACGCATTCCCTGAAAGACAGGGAGTGTTACGAAGGTAATTATTAGAGAATACGACAGGAACTAAACCATGAGTAAATTTATATACAAGGGAGACACATAACTCACTTGGGGCAAGTGTAGAAAGATGTCATTTGTGTTTTATGAGCTTGTTTACATAAGTGAATTATCTGATTACAATATAGTCATGACTATGTAAAGTGTCAGTTATGAATATTCATTGTGACATATCAGTTTGATATAAAGAGCTGTATCGATGTTTATGATTGGATGAATTTTTTGTCTTAAATTCTTTCGTATGAACGATGCCTTTATCTATCGGTTAAAAAACCTGACCTAGACAATAGCGCTAGCCCTAGCCCTGCCTGACAATGTGCAACGATTACCTCTGACGGGTGTTAATTTTGAAGACTGTGTATGTATCTCCACGACCTCTGTCAGGCAATTCCCCACATGCTAATACGTGACACTTTCTCTCCTACCCGATCTAGAAACTCCACACGGTCAATGGTAAAATGCCAAATATCTCGAATCGTCACCTGTTAATTCGCTGTTTGCGATGTGTCATGTTCACGTCCATTTTTGGCGCCTATCTAGTCAAAAGTCAACAAAAGAAAGTGTTAACCCTAGCTGGCTTTGTTCCAGTGGACGTGAAGTCGGGCTGGTCAGCCGGTGGAATCATCCCTGCCATAGAGATGGCTATTGATGATGTAAACAATAGCTCTGATATTTTAAGGGACTATGAGTTGGCGTGGGAATGGAAAGACGACGAGGTAAGAACCAAATGTGAAAATCATGATCAAATTTTCGAGTAATCCACAGCTTATGTGTAGACTCTGCATAGCTTGCTCAGTCTTCGTAATGTATGATTCACTCGCTGCCATTGAGGATTTAGATTATTTTCACGGATTCTTCGTATTAGTCTGTTGTAGACGAGTAACAAAGGCATAACCTAAAAACTCCAACTGATAATGTATGTCCTGCACACTAAAACGTTTTATAACTCATTCCTGTATTTATTCAATCCTCTGTATTAATTTTATTCTCATACTTGAAATTTGTATTCGTAAAATACAGTGAAAAAACATCGGGTTGAGCAAGAGAGATAATTAAGATAGAATGCGCCTCGGGGATAGATATTCAGACAAACTTTTACAATTAATAATTTTCTAATCTACCACTTGTAGGATTCATTTTAAAGTTCTTGGTGTAAGAAAACTTTAAACCGTCTTAGCTTTTAGAAAATCCAGAAATTATTCTTCTCCATAGCGTTAACACAAGAATTGCGGCCATTTCAATTTCAACTATAATCGGTAAATCTTTGGTTATTTGTTTCTTTACTACCAAACTTTGCACGGCAACCCCAGATTCTTATTCCTATTTATATTCTCATTTTTGAAAGAGAATGATTTAAAGATTCCTTGAGGAAAACCAAACGAGGGCTGCTTCGAGAGTATGGCAATGACGAGTTTTCATGTCTCAGAACGTCTCAGATGAGGAATGGCATCATATAATTGTTCAAATCTCTCTCTCTCTCTCTCTCTCTCTCTCTCTCTCTCTCTCTCTCTCTCTCTCTCTCTCTCTCTCTCTCTCTCTCTCTCTCTCTCTGCAGATTTTGAAATATTTTACAGCCAGTTTCATAATATACATTTTTACTTCAGTGTCGAATAATTTTCATATAATATGTCATTGAATTTTAAATTCCATTTTATAATTTTGCATGTTAACGAGGAATCGGGCCATGTATTGGACATGTGTTCATATAACAAAGTATGCAAATGTATGAATTTGTCGAGGGAAAATTCAGGCACAGCTCATTTCGTCAGGTATATTTTAAGAACTGTGACAACCAAAGTAAGGGCGACGTCACTGTTTATCTACAAGATATCAAAAATAACCCACTCATACTAAGAGGTTAACTTATCTTCCTCGAAATCTCTAAGATCATTATCCTATAAAACAAAATTAATCAGTTTTGAAGAAAATTCGAAACCTCACTTGAAATAGATGGTATTTCTTTATTAGATTAAGTACAATTTTGAAAAGGCACAGCGCCATATTCGTGGTCAGGTTTTCAAAGCAAGAAAATCAACGCATTTTAGCAATAATTCAACAATAACACTCAGCATTCCGATTTAAGGTTTATTCTAGTTACTCTATAAATAGACATCAAATCAGGTCCAATAATCGTTATCATTCAAGGTAACTAAGAAAGTTACCAAGTCCAAGGAACATATTGAAAATGACAAAGGCAATAGGGTCATCTTGAACCACAAAATAGTGGTGGTACCAGGTGTCCGGAATGGGTAAGCGTACCCTGCCAGCTAGCCGCACCCGTCAAGATTGACCCAAAGCGACAAATCCATTGTTATTTGGTGAATTCACCAAATTACTTTTGTGAGTCAAAATTTGGTATGCTGTCACTCATCATTTGAGTAACAGACAGGTCATATTTTGATACAACATCTCCGTATCTACCGTAGAACTTCTTAAATGATTTCACTAATCTACTTTCTGAGAACCCTTGCCTCACTAACTTTTGAGCTAATAGGCTGTGTCTAACTCGAAAGTCTTCATATGAATTGCATGCTCTACTGTATCTAAGGAGTTGTGAAATATACACACCATAAGCTGGAGATGATGGTATATTGCTCGACAAAAAGGGAAAGTTTATGATTTCAAAATTGAAATCGTCTCTTCTGTCATACAGCTTAGTATATAGTGTATTTTGTCTAATTTCAAACAATACGTCTAGGTATGAAGCAGAGTCCACACTTTCAGTTGTTTCTTTTATTTCTAAATCATCTGGGTAGATGTGGTGTAGATAATTGGATATACCAGGATTGTTTAAACTGATGAGATCATCGATATATCTGTGGGTGTTGTTAAATCGCTTGGCAATCCTTTTACACCCAGATTTCTGAAGTGATTGTATGAACTCTGCTTCATACGAATACAAAAATAAGTCTGCAAGAAGTGGGGCGCAGTTTGTGCCCATGGGAATGCCTATGGTTTGCCTGAATGTCATGCCAGCAAACTTGATAAATATGTTGTCAATTAGGAAATATAGCATTTGAATCACCTCAACATCACTGTATTTGAGTTTGGCATCGCTGTTGTTGGTGAAATAGCCCAAGTTGCGCTTGATGGCAATGTATTCATACCTACGACTACCATTCTTGTAAAAGAAGGCTTTCTTCACGAGAGATGATAGCCTGTCTTTAAGTTTGTTATGTGGGATGGTTGTGTACAACGTTGAAAAATCAAATGTGTGGATTGAATTGTACATGTTTTTGTTACTCTATAAAATATTTATTGCCAAAATACTGAAAAAACAGTGCCTAGCAACGGCAGCGATTATTTCACCAATATGGTTAACGAATTTTGTACTTACCAATATCAGTGCTCCTACGTAAACGATTAAACCTTAGCATTTAGTTAACCGATTACTTACGTTATAATATAGTTAATCGATTAAAAGAATGTTGCATGGTCATATTTTTGGCAGTTTTTAAATCTTCACTGGACCGGGTAACCATGGAAACCGGTCAGTACATCGTTCACCGGCCCGCTAACATCCCGGAGTTACTAAACTGTTACTAAAAAAAGAACGTGACAGTGTGCAAACTATGACCATAACCGAAATGCTGTTTACCCACGAAGACAATAAAGCTATAGTTGTGAAATGTTTTAGAGGTAGTAATGATGATGATGATGATGATGATGATGAGTTCTCACCGTCTGAACAAAACAACACTTCTAAGCCAAATCTATGTAAATTCTCTCTGGCAGTGCAATCCTGGATTGGCAAGCTACCTCCTCTATCAACATCTCTTTCAAGGCACGCAAAAGATAATGGTGCTCGGCGGTGGTTGCTCGGTGTCGACGGTTCCCATTGCTGCGTGCTCGTGGTACTTTAATATGATTCAGGTAAGGTTTGACAGGTTTATCTGTTAAGAATTTTTTTACAATTTTTCGCTTCATTTTGTTTTAATGTCAACATACAGTTTCTGGTTCTACTCCTAAGAGCATGTTTAGTAATACTAAGCTATTTATTAAGTTCGTCAGCTCAGCCCTAGACTGCATCATTAACGTTAAAAAATTAATTCTGGTCCGGACGAGAATTCAGTGGTTAACAACAACAGTGCATTTCACAGATACAAAAACTGGGTAATGGAGCGAAAGAGTTTGTGTTTCAACTGTTTTAGGGAATAAAACAAGAAATTGCTCCCGAATACAGGACAAACATTTTTAAAAAGTATGAAAAGTTACAGCTACTGGCTCTGTAATGTAGTATATCCCTCAAAAAATACAACAAATTAAACAAAAATTTTAAGTTTTTTGTTCAAACTTTAAAACCTTAAACCACAATTTTCTTTCCATTATCAAGAATAAAAGGTAAATGTCATTATGCCAATGTTTTACTAGAGAAACATTTTCAAATATAACTTTATAGCACTACATTAAAAAAACTTTCGATTTTCGAGAAGACAAGTCAGTGAAACTTCAGTTGCTTCACACTAGCTGGTTTCAAATGAGCATGCACAAACAGTAGACCAACGAAGTTTTGGAAAAAATTAAGAGTCCTGAAGACTGTCTCTGAGTCGCATTCTACGTGATAGCATCGTAATATCTTACACATCACCGCATACTCTTGGAAAACTATCAATGCAGATTAGGAAAGACTCTGAGATGAAGGGTATATGGAAAATTACAACGCGATTGGCGAAGGGAAACATCAGTATCAACACGGAGAAGTTGTATTTACCTTCCATTCCAAGAGTTAAAGAAAGTTTTTATTCATTCTGAATGGGTAATGAGATGGAAATAGACATGCAAATTTCCGACAGCTGACACAGTTTATCTGGCGAGGGAAGATGTTTCCTGGAATTTCACGGAGGGTTACATTCTGCCACACATTTCTGTCATACGAATGTCAATTGATTTTTTTTTTAGAAACGATGGCAGAAAAAATGAAAACACTGAAATTGCAACTCAGATTAATAAAATAAAATGGTTCTATTTCTTCTCAGTCATTCTCTGTTTTCCATAATCTTCATGTCATTGAATACACAAAAACTTAACAAAGAACAGAGACCACTGAATTTGTGTACATAACGCATAATGTTGTCATCCGAAATGGCATTTTTACGTTACACAAACAGTATGCAAACTACCAGTGCCATGAAGCAACGGCTGATTTAGTAAGAGTGATGTTTAAAGTTTCCTCACGGTCTTTTAGTTTCGAATATCGTACTACCTTAGAGCGTACCAAAGTGTCCCTGTATCGAAGACGTATTTGGTTCCGAATTTAACACACGGACTGCAGGCGTCTAGCCATACGCATAAAGCTACATATGCGCATTGCGAAAAGTCTTGAATGTCATTAACCTTCTGTCTGCCAGTTTATCTATCTGTTTATCTATTCCGTGGTCGGCTTGTCGGTCTGTCGGTCTGTCCATCTATCCATTGCACTACATTTTGCTAAATTCTTCAAATTCTTCTTCCATCTGTCCATCACAGTTGTGTCATGTCTCCCCATCTTATTGTTTTACACTACATCGTACATTTTCTCCATTCCAGGTGTCATATTCAGCTGCTTCACCGGAGCTGTCGGACAAAACCAAATATCCACTATTTTTCAGGACCACACAGTCTGAAAACAGATACAATGCTGCGAGAATTACGATTATGAAGTATTTCAATTGGACTCGAGTAGCAACGGTATATGGGCAACATAGAATGTTTGTTGGGGTATGTATGTATCGACACTGTTATATACTTTGAAGTGTTTCTGTAACACTCTAGTCGGGGATGGGGCAGACATGTCCAAATTAAGAGTGTAGGTTGACCTTAGTTAGATATGTCCAAATTAAGAGTGTAGGTTGACCTTAGTATAAGTATACTTAGGCAGAGCATAGCCCATAATGGGTTTGTTATTTAACTTACCAAAATGTTCCATTTTGAAACCTTAAATATATAGGCATACATGATACAAAACACGATTAAGGATATAACTGCAGAATTTTAATGTTTCGATAAACGTGTGTAAAGACAGCTGTGCGTTTGATGGCAGCTTCTATCAAATCTTGGAGCCATCAAATCTTGGAGCCATAAAAGGTACTAGACTATGATATATGGTTTCATATTGATAGTAAACCGAGCCTTCTATGTCACTGTATCGGATAATTCTCAGATCAGTTCGCAAGATTACGATACCTGAGTAGATTTTACAGTTAAGTATGAGTGTTCTTCCTTATTGCCATAATTGAGAGTATACAACGTGATCTTTGAAAGAAATGTTCTCTTTAGACTCATTGACTTGTGCTACACAATATACAGGCTTGGCAAACAAGTTAACTGCCTGTATATTAACGGCCGGTAATAGGAAATACAGAAATGTCGTTGTGAGAGGTCAATAACTGTGGAGTGAAATCTGCCATTTTGAAGTAATCGCTTTCACACATGATTGGGATCTCTCAAGTTTGATATTTGTTGTATTATGTTGGTGTGGAACAGCTAAATCGCCAGATTTAGACCTCAAGCCTAACGTTGAATTCAATTCAGTACCACAACTCTGTGTATGAGACGGACACATTGCACATACAAAACAAACGATTAGCTTGCGTATTACGACACATTTCAAAGAAATCCCGACTCATTGATTAAATATAGTAAACCTACAAGGGGCAGCTCTCTCTGGACTGAGAAATGAATAGCTGATTACACTTTATCTACAGTGTAACTGTTTTTACAATTTTCGCGGAGAGTTGAAGAGCTGAAGAGGTTTTCTCAGCTGAAACTAAATAAAAAAGACACATTTTCTCGTTTTGGCTTTCATCTGAAACCGTAAAAATAGCTACATATAGATAATTGCAATCAGCTTGTCAGCTATTGGTCGAGACAGGGCTGCCCAATGCTGGTTTACTATAATCAATCCATGTTTGATACTTAAGCTAATCGTATATATCGAACAAACAATGTGTCCGTCCCACGTACCGAGTTGTGTCACCGAACTAAAACCCACTTTCATCACTCTCATGCAAAGTTTCACGGATTTTCTATTCCGTAGGTGATAGCGGATCTTATAGATCGAATGAGAAGTCAAGGTATAGATTTGTTAACGTCACTGGCGATCGATTACGATCCAACTGAGCAGCTAAGAATCATCAAGGTAAATAATGAACTTTTAATTCATTGACATTACTTTCGTTGACTTTTTCGAGCTGCACAAATTAAAATGCAGTATAGCTAATGAAATATCTGACGAAAATGTTTCTGAGCGGCCACATGACACATAGTGTCAGAATTACACTCCAGTACATGTACCTAAACTTTGCGACTCTTTTGTAATTGCACTTCACTGAATAACATATTTTTTCACTTTGTACTTTGTGAATAAAATTTTTTATGGGTATCAATTAAACATAGTTAACATTAAACTAAACACATGTGCAAAAAAAGAATTAACATTAACTTTCTTCCACACTCATTCCATGATTGTTAAGTTCAGACAGCGGTATATTATCCTGAGCAAGAAGTGTCAAAAACAGACGAAAACTTCAAAACCCTCTGACACTTACAGATTATTACACCCTTGATTCTTTTAACATTACTTAGGAGACCGATGGTCGAATCATAGTCGTACATTCCTACCAAGATGGAGCAAGGTCACTGTTGTGTGCCGTAAGTTCACCAATCATGATCACTTCATGCCAGGTAGGACGTTTCTACCCTGGGGACGACAAGCTTTAATTTTTATACAACCGCAGACCTGCCGTGACAAAGTTCCGTGAAGCCAATAAATGTTTTTATAATGGGGAGAGATATTGTTGTAAACAAAACATGCAAACAAACCCTAGGAAATAATAATAATAATAATAATAATAATAATAATAATAATAATAATACTTCATTACAATATGTATAAAAACAAAAATACAATGGAATTCAGAGTGGATTTGCAGAGCTCAGGCCAGAAACAAATAACACGTGACACATGCACAAGTTAAAAAGACACCAAAAATAACACCATAACTCGTTAAAAAGTCGAACAGCTGTTAGATAAAAACAAAACGATTGATTTTTGTCCTGATGGATCTATAACGGGTGCCTGACTGTTAAAAATCAAATAATGTATGTTCTTGATGATTAACGTCTCTAATTATGGAATTTGATTTCCTAATGGCTCGGGTCTTAAAGAGCGACTCAAGATCATCACCGATGATTTTAGATGCTGTCTTAACTATTCAGTTTGGCGCGATCCTATTGAGTAGAGCGACTATACTAAACCATAATCGAGAATTTAGGGACACTCTTGACAACAGCCCGGTAGAATTCCTTCAGTATAACTTCGTTAACGCCGAAGATTTTCAGGCGTTGTTATGCTTTTTTGACTATGTGATCGACATTAGTATTCCAAGTCATTTGATAGCAGCATGCCCAGGAATTTAAACGTGTGAACAATTTCAACATCTCTGCCGAGAATCCTCAATTGTATGTGATCGATCTATATATGTTTCTCAAGTCAAATATCATCTGTTCTTTCTTGTCTACATTCAATTGCAAATTATTATGATGGCGCCAATCAACTACCTCGTCCACCTGGTCTCGGTATGCTGTTTCATTGTTATTGAGAATGAAACCTGTCGCAGTCGTGTCATCTGCGAATTTGACAATCAGAGAACCATGATTGGATGAGGCGCAATCATGTGTTATTAGCGAGCATGGAATTGAGGAGATGACACATCCGTGAGGGGCACATGTATTTAAAGAGGTAGATTCCGACAGAAACGACCCCAATTTGCCCATTTGGGGACGCTTAGACAGGAAATCAAAAATCCAATTACAAAGTGAGTTATCAAGACCAAGGCAGACTAACTTGTAGATTAGCAGGTATTATAGTATAAATCCGAACTGTAATCAATAAAAAACATTTTGGCATAAGAATTTGTCTTTCGAATATGACTGAGTACATGATGGAGAGAATTAGAAACAGCATCTTCAACGCAATGATTGCTGAGATGAGCAAATTTATGAGGGTCAAGTCAAGAAGGGAGAGCAGACTTTATGTGCTGTAAAAACAGACGTTCAAATGCTTTCATGATGACAGGGGTTAACGCAACAGGTCTGTAGTGATTAAGCTGAGTGATGGTAGCTTTCTTACGAACCGATATGATGATTGACTTCTTACATATATTTAGGACCTTACACATGTTTTAAAGACCAAAGATACCAGCAAAAACTTCCGAAGTTGATCAAAACATGATCGTAAAAGACGTGGTGATATGTTGTCTGGGCCTATCGCTTTCCTTACATTCATGTTCGAAAACATACGAGTAACATCCTGGCATTTACAAAACACTAGTGGCATTAGTATCAATAATAATGATTTGCTGAATTCATAGAGGGTTATTGGGATGTCGAAATGACTGTAGAAAATGTTTACTTCATCTGTATGTGAGGCCCTTTTTATCGGTTGATGTTGATTTTGATATTGGTCTGACATTAACTATTCATTGAATTCCTTACCACAGGTCTCTGGGGTTACCTTTTGTTTAATCACTTACTTGCTTATAACTTTACTGGTCACCCGCCTTTTTTAGCCAAATGCTTGGGTTTCGGTTTATGTCTGATATTCTTACCAAACCAGGATTTGTCATTCGGATACTAAGTAAATGATTGGAGTGGAATGCAGATATCTTCGCAAAATTTTATGTAATCCATGACCGTCTCTGTGCACTCATTAATGTCACTCGCCGATTCCCGGAATATATCCCAATCGGTAATTTCGAAACACGCACGCAGGCTTTCAATTACAGCATATGTCCACAGACGAACTGATCGTTAAACAGGTTTACTAATTTTCAGTTTTTGTTTATAGGATGGAACTAAATAAATAATATCATGATCTGAATTACCGAGAAGTGTATGAGGTATTGAGCTGTAAGCATTATGTATTGTCATGTAGCAGTGGTCCAATGTGTTGGCTCCTCTTTTTGCACAATTCACGTGTTGGTAGTATTTTGGAAGCCTAAGATCATTTCTGAGACCAGTTTTGTTGATGTCTCCTTCAATAATTGATACAGATTCGGAATGTCGATTTTCGTTCTGAGTTACGAAGTCCGATAATCGATCGATGGCAAAAACAAAATTTGCTTATGGTGGTATGTACACTACGGTGAGAACTATACAGGAAAATTCCCTTGGTAGATACAATGGTCTGCATTTGTAATAGATTCCAGTTCAGGAGTACAAACTAGACTGAGCACTTTGACATCTGTACACCATGAATTATTTATCATAAAACATACACCACCTCCCTTTGTCTTGTTTGGAAGCTTGAAAGAGTGGTCATTTTGGAATGTTGTGAAGCCAGGTGGCTGAATAGCCGGGTCAGGAATTGCAGGATCGAGCCACGTTTCCGAAAACAGAAAATGCAACAGTCTAGTTTGTACGCTAAAATTGAGTTCATCAATTTTGTTGCAAATAGAACAAACATTTGCTAAAAGATTCTTGGTAATATGGGGGTGTTTAGGCCGACGCAGCCTCACTGAAACACCTCCACGTCGTCCCCGCTTTAGTATTTGTCGAGTATGATTTGATATGCTACGTTCACCGGAAATATCAGGAAGTATTTCAGTAACAGGAAGAATGGGATGTGGAGTCATCTGCGAATCATTGACGCTCTTTCTAATAAAAAAAGCTGACGCATTGTTTACGTAGATGAACATGAAGACATACAGAATAACGAGAGCTCGCAGAACCATGTCATCATTTGCCGCCGCCATTGTCCTTAAATGTCTGTGACAGAAGCTTTAAGGGAATGTAAACTTATGAAAACGTATGTGACAAAATACCACGTGAGTTTTAGGTGAAGGGTCTTGCTTCATTGCGATTATAGCCCTCAATCTCTCACTAATTACACGTCATGGTTACGCCATGGGAATCATATAACGTGTGACACTCAATAACAGTTTAGACTTTCTTTTGAAATGTCCGTTGTTCAAAACCCTGTTTAAGATTGCTACGATTCATTTAAGTAATGTGCCGTGTTTTAGTAAAGTCCAGAATTTCGTAGACAGATTTTGATTCTTCTAAAATTTAGTGTTATTGAAGATATGCATATGAGGACAAGCACTGGGAGTTTCGTTCACAATCGCGTGTTTTATTTAAGTATTGTCCCATATGCAGTAAGTATGTTTTTCGTCCGATTGTTTGGGTTTTATTATGCAGGCATACAAACTCGGAATGTACGGAAAAAACTATGCATGGATGATACCTGGCTGGTGGACACCCGATGGATGGCGACAACGTGACGAAACGATTAACTGTACTGCGGATGAAATGGGCAAGGTAGTAGAAAGTGCGATAGGGACAGGGCAGGAAATCGAGGACGCTTTGTCAAATGTACAAACTAGTAATGGAGAGGTCAGTTTGTGTGTTTGAAAGTTAGAAATAAAACTGTTGGTGATTTGTATCTATGGTATCTGAACGATGTTTTATCTTTCCCATATTTCTCCTTTTTCTTCAAAAGCAGTTTCTGGTGTTGCTAAATGAACCAAGTCTAAATGTCATCGTCACATGTTTTTTGTTTGTTTGGGTTTTTTACTCATTAATATATTATAAATAAACATTATCACGGAAATGGATCGCTTGTGTTGCATACTTTAAGCCGGTAAACAGTTACCCTCATTAAAACCTCACTAAAAGCTACAGTTTGTATTACATTACTGTGTGTTTTTAGGAAGGTGTTACCTAGTTTGTACCAGATATACAATTTTCCTTCAAAGGAAGAGCTTGGGTTAATTACACAATTAACTTTCTTTAAATCAACAGAAAGTATGTCATCTGTAAATTGTAACCAGAAAGTAAAACGTTTATGAACAGAGCTGCTTCGATTTAGTAGTATGACAACGGTGAGATGGAGTTACTTTTTTGTATAAATCATTATTTATTATGTTTTCCTCGCATTTTTGTTTGGATAACCACTTGTCTCTTACAGACATTTGACGAGTACGAAGAACGATACAAAGACCTCTTTGAAACCAACGATGAATATAGGAACCTCGATCCTCATGTAGAACATGGGTATGGTTATGACGCAATATGGGCAATTGCGTTGGCTTTGAATTCAAGTATTGACCAAGTGGCACGTAAGGTAAGAATGGCTATATTTTTTCGAGATTTATATTTGTTGTCCCATTTCATGGTAAAAATGAACTACTTTATACATATTGTTGAAAACTCCACTCATATTTAGTGAAGTCGCTCAGAAAGACAAAACCAGTCAGTTTTCAATGTCAATCAAATTTTACAACTCTGCTAGACTAGCCCACTAGTCTCTGTGCGCCTTTCTGTGTTTTAATGAAATTCAGAAACAGAAACAGTTGTTCAAAACGTTTCTTTTTACGAGGAGTTAAGGTTTACAGAGTCTAAGCTCTCTAATCTCTGACCTTATTGTGTTATGCTCAGCGTTCGTATACAGGTTTCATTTTATATGCAAACATCCCGTACATACTCAAACCCCTAACATGTACTTCATGTTATTCTCTCACTTCCATTTTTCGTTTCTTTTTATTGTTCTTTCCTCGTACAGACAGCAATAGACGCCAATGGACAAATAAGACAAAAACGACTTGACGATTTCACCTATGAGGACAACGAAACAGCTCAAATATTCAAAAGGTCCTTTCAAAATATTACCTTTCGTGGAACTACGGTAGGAATACAATCGTAATACTATGTAGTTGTCGACCTCATTTTTCGATTACATGGTTTACTTTAAAACATCTTTCGGTGACATGTGAAAGACCAAGTCGATTTTTTAAATATGATCAAATGTTACTTAATTAATACCTAATTTCACTCTAGACTCTTGTACTGACTACACTCGCATTAAGACTCTTGTACACATTAATTTAATTAATAATTACACTTCTCGGAATACGTCTTGCACTTCCGTATTGTTATGTCAGTCCTACGACCCTCTTGTCAAATCTGAATAAAATTGTTTCAACTTCATTAAAATATGGTGACTTTCAAAATAATACGACGTAAAGTGAATGGACTTCGTAAATTAAGCTGAACGGCCTTTCTTTGAAAGAAGCGTTTTTTTCATATCGCTGAGCCCTCTTGCCTACATCAAGTCATGTGATCATCGATGCTTTTAAACGGAGAAGGTGCTACATTTTACCACAACATTGATGGCATTTATATTTAATTTACATTGATATTATCAAAGCAAGTTTTAAGCATCATTCCCTCAATCTTCTTTTCTGGGGACTTAAAATAATTCATCCTACAGGGTCTGGTTTCATTCAACGAACATGGTGATAGAATTGGGAAGACGGCCATTTATCAAATACAAGGTGAGATGAGAGTCATTCAATAATTTACCGCGAGACGTCAAAGACCTGGTCCTTGTCTTTAAGAAAAAATGAACTTTGAGAATTCCCTGCTGTTCTCATATTTTTGTTACTGAACAATTGAATGTGATTAGCGAAGAGTGTCTTTAGAGTGTTATTAGTTAGACCGATGTAAACATTTTCCTTGTTAATACCCGTTCACACACACACACACACACACACACACACACACACACACACCACACACATATATATATCATATATATATATATATATATATATATATATATATATATATATATATATATATATATATATATATTATATATATTATATATATATATATATATATATATATATCCATCCACCAGTAATTTCGATTGCTCTAACAACTGAGCAAGTGGATCAGTCACTGCATGTGGGCGGTCCTATGTGTCTCTTTGATGGGGCAACTCTTGATTTTGTTGTGCGTGGATGGTGAGTAAGACGGCTAAACTCATCACCTAACCTTTCAGCCTAAGGATCCACTACTGGATCTGGATTCAACAAGGTCTCGCGCATAGATATATATATATATATATATATATATATATATATATATATATATATATATATATATATATATATATATATATATATATATATATATATATTATATATATATATTATATATATATATATATATATATATATATATATATATAATATACACACAAAATGTAATACAATGTGCCCTCCCGGTTATCACCATAATGGCTTTATGGCAACCTCTGAACTTGGCACAGAGAGTACGGTTACACATTGTGGAGGATTGAAAATATGGACTCACCAGAGTGCTCCAACGGCAATACATACCATGAGCGAAGCATAGTGCCAACAGTGAACGCCCCTTATATTACGCAAGAGGCTGCCCAACAATCTCAGAGTGCTCTAACTACTATCAAAGCAGTGAGCGAAATACACAAAATGTATATATATATATATATATATATATATATATATATATATATATATATATATATATATATATATATTATATATATATGGATTTCATGTAATATTCAATCACTTTCTACAAATACCCGTCTATTGAGTATATTGTTAAATGAATAGAAATGATATAATGTAACCTTCCAAGTTAAAAAACAATTAAAAATAATGCTTACAGTCTTGCTTTTTCCAGGGATGCGAATCTGTTGGCCTGGCGTTTTTAATTCCGAATCGTCAATTCGTTTCAACTTTCATGTAAACTAACTGCTAATGTCGTATATTTGTTTTATTTATTCTACAGATGGCATTTCTCGCTTTCTCGGCGAATGCGACTTAAAGGGACATATGGTTCTTTTCAGGCCGTTTCAATGGAAAGGTATTGTTGGCGATATTTTCGCCAAAAGAAGTCAACCTGATCTATATCAGGCGTCAAGATTGTGGCGTTTTCCCCTTTGGTTGTTCTGTGTTATTAGTCGCATCATTCCATTTTATCAACTGCAATAGGAACTCGCGTTCAAATCTCACACTTTCCAGAAACAAATCTGGTTGCAATTTTTAAATACCGTGCTGCAATCTATAACTACTAGCGCTTGTAAGCCTGTTTCAGATTGGTCTGCGGGCGGATGCACACGATTTGAACGCGATCTCTTGCGGCAGAAGTTCAAATAAAGTGAGGCGAATAGCAGCTAACGAGGAAAGCAAAGGAAATGCAAAGATGACAACGTCACCGTCTCTACATCTGATTGTAACCAAATTGCCGTAAAAGTGTAACATCGAAGAATCCTAAGACATTTAATTTATTGACACGTCTTATTGTATGTAAAAACCGATGTCGTACCTTGCCTCTATGAAGTATTTATTAATGCAAACATCTTGACAGTAGTAAATGGGTTGTAAGCAGTATTTTCAAACTCGATTAATATATATATATATATATATATATATATATATATATATATATATATATATATATTATATATATTAAAATTTGATAAATATTTTTTTTCTGTGGCGACATTTTGAAACCAATTCACAGCGTTTGTTTAACAGCGTATATTTGTCAGCATTGATAATGTGCAGCCTTCCTGATATAAAAACATTGCATCCCTAGCTTATGTTAGAGTAGCTCGATGCTTTGTCAATAATTGACCACGAAATGTCAAAGATTTGGTCCTTGCTTTTTAAGTTCCATACAAACTTTAAGAATTGTGTACTATTTTTGTATTTCTCGTCACGGAATGATCGCATTTGTTTAGTGAAGTGCATCTTGAAGATTTTATCATTGAGGCCGATGTAAAGCGAGAATAAGGATTTATTCGATGCTGCAATGGGGAGCTTCGACGATGCTGAAATATGTGAGCTGTTATGTGGGTCTGTATATCCTTAACACATTCGCAAAGAAGTATGATAAAGATCAACTCGGCTTATACCGGAATGACGGGCTTGCTAAACTCAAGAATACCACGGCCAGCGAGGCACAGAAGACCTAAAAGGAAATGACAAAAGTCACGATTGAGACAAATCAGAAAATAACAAACTTCTTGGTTGTGACATTTATTCTGAATGACTTCAAGTTCTATCCGTATCGAAAACCCAACGACCAAACGATGTATGTTCACAAGAAGTTTAAGTACCAATCAACTAAAATTAAACACATACCTGACGCAATCAGCAAACGCACCTCAATAATATCCAGTGATAAGGGCATCTTTGATAATTACAAAGGTCACTACAATACGGCGCTCAAGACAAGCGGATAGATCGAACAAATTGAACATGTCACGCCCAACCAATCAGCGAGGTGAAGCAATAACAGGAAACATCACATAACGTGGTTCAACCTTCCTTTCAGCAAGAACGTGGAAACTGATATCGGCAAGAAATTTCTTCAACTTGTTTACAAACACTTTCAAAAGGGTCTAACCTTCATAATATCTTCAATAGGAACAAAATTACAATGATTTGCAGCTGTATGAAGAATATGGCAAGTATAATCAAATCGCATGATAAGAATGTTATCGCTGGAGATCAACCAGCTGATTGTAGTTGGTGGGACAACTACATGCCCCTTGAAGGGTAACTGTCAAGTCAAAGGCGTGGTTTACAAGGCCAAAGTAGCAACGGAGGACAACACGGAGAAGGTTTACATCGGCCTCACAGATAACACCTTCAAGACCCGCTTCACTAAACACATGCAATCATTCCGTGACGTGAAATTCAAAATAGTACAGAACTGTCAAAGTTTCTCGAAATTTGAAAAGCAAGGACCAAGTCTTTGACATTTCGTGATAAATTATTGACAAAGCATCGAGCTAATCTAACACAAGCAAGCGATGTAATCTTAGTATATAAGGGGGCATCATGTGCCAGTGGCTAGAGCAGTGGACGCACGATCACAGGATGGTGAGTTCGAGCCCCGGCATGGCTATGGTGTTGTGTCCTTGAGTAAGGCACTTTATTCCTCATTGCTTCTTCCCACCCTGGAGTGATTGGTACCTGGTAGGACAGTGGTTGTAATGTGTGCGTTTAGCTCTGCTGCGCTGATTGGCTGCACATGTGAGCTGTTGTTTGCTCCCCAGGGAGTTGAGTGGTATTATATTAGGTTCAGTGACCAGGGGTAATAATAATTATAAAGCGCCTTAGGCACAAGAACCTGTTGATATGTGCGCTATATAAGAACCCATTATTATTATTATTATTATTATTATTATTATTATTATTATTATTATTATTATAAGAAAAGCTGCATATTGTCGATGCTGACAAATCTACGTTGTTAAACAAATGCTGTGGGTCGGTTTCAAATGTCGCCACAAAAACAAATATTATTTGTGAAATTTTATCACCAACTACTAATAGAATTGTATGTCCGTAACGTGTAAATGAGAGTGTAGGGCTAAAAATTCTTTCATTTCTGTCTGAAGATTGCAGGATGCATGAAACTTAATTAACAGAAATTTTTACTTTGTACTTGAAGAAATTTGTGTTATGCTATCTATCTATCTATCTATCTAACTATCTATCTATCTATCTATCTATCTATCTATCTATCTATCTATCTATATATATATATATATATATATACATACATATCACTACGACAGCTGAACGGATTTATGATTGATATAAATCGATATGGATATAACGGTATATATATATATATATATATATATATATATATATATATATATATATATATATATATATATATATATATAAAATACATTTCCCTCCGCAGGAGATCATCCACCTTTTGACGGTGAACAAACTGTGTACAAGATTGATACCATAGCTGATAATATATTCTTAATAGTTGTTACTGTTTGTATCTTCGGAGCAATCCTTGCTGTGAGTTTGCTGGCATTCAATGTTCGTCATCGAAATCATGGGTATGTTCACAGCCATAGCGGTAGGTTAGCGATTTTGTCCACGAGTCCGAAACTCTACGGAAGAGTAGTTCCAACCTTGGAGAGGGAAAAGAAGTTAGCTGGATTTACATAGATCTAAATCCAAGAGATGCAGGCATTTGTTGTCGAACGTAATCTTAATTTTGTGATCGCGTACACTATTCAAATAATCACTGCATCTGCAGTAGCCGATCACTAATTTTCACTTTGGAGCATTGATTTTACCCTGAAAAATGGTCGTACATTGATCCTAGTGTCGATTCTATGACATGGCCGACAAGCCTTTACTTTATCTTGATATCTGTAAATTTGCAGTTACCAGGTGACTATGGGATCTGACGACACATCATGCACTGTCAACAACGCAATGCAGATTGTGTTAGGAGACATGTTGAACGGGAGACATTTAATATTAACTGGGAATATAATGGGGATGTCAACCGAATTTAGAAGAAACTGACACTTTCGAATTTTGATGCAGAGGCTTATTTTCTTCAGCATTCACTGTGTATCCCTTGAAACGTCATTGATGTGATTTTTCTCGATCACGCACTACAGCTGTCAAAATTTTTTTACGCTAAATATGTAAGTTTTTCTTTCGAATGTTTTTAAAAGGAAGACGAACGCCTCTTTCAGATATGTCAAGTTATCATCTCCGCGGATGAATAACATAGTGGTCATTGGAGCATTGTTTGTTAATCTCGCAATCATTGCAAAGGGTTTTGCTGGATGCAGTTACCTAGGCGACGATCTCGAGATACGAAATATCTTCTACGTGGTACGTAACATTTAGATGCCATTTCGAAGATTTTAAACTCTTCGTCTACATGAGTTGCTTAGTTGTCAACGCCACTGACCTAAATATCAAGAGTTACAGGCACTTCATCTATTCTTTGATCATGATGACGCTTACAGAGATGTATTGGCGCCAATGTTGAGCTTTGTGCCAATGAACGATATAGGCCTATATTATTTAGCAAGTGGATATAAAATTGATGTTGAAAACTTAACAAAGAATTCGCGGATTCAAAAAATTTATAATGTTCAAGTTTTCAACACGAACTTTTTACATTAAAATATTGCAAGGTTGTTTGTTGATCAAAATTGTTCAAACGGTATAGTGTATATGAAACACATAGTGATCGTTACACTAAAGACGTGTTAAAATCAAGACGTTCACACTTTAAACAAGGTAAACTTGGATGGACGCACTAATTAGCAAATATCCTTGTCACTATGATTCATCCGCAGACTGGAAAATGGTTCCTATCGGTCGGTTTTTCGTTGGCATTCGGTTCTTTGTTTACTAAAACATGGAGAGTCCACAGAATATTCACAAATTTCCAGGCGGCGCCCATGACAGAGGTGAGTCATCTGTATTGCACCTGTAGTCCATAGAGTTAGAACAGTCATGTCAAGGTTATTTAACTGGCGTCAAGGTAAAGCTTCGTATGAGATGCACTTTTGACACATTACTACCCGTAACACGGAAGCGGAGAGTTTCGACTGTTTGCAACAGTCGTTTCTTTTGTACGCAGTGAGTGTAAAAGTATCAATGTTTGTTGTTTTGACAATTAGCGCAAAGCCATTGATACACATATTGTAACATTTTACTACGTGCTTTGCTGTCAATCAAGTCGTTTCCCACCAACAAAAAATTCTCACTATCGCCTTTATCACACGCGGGAAAACACTTCCGACCCAGTAGTCCAATGAAAATTCAGTCATTCGATTTGACCGCCCTACATATCGTCATAGTCGAGGCGACTGTTGGTGAAAACCTCTCTAGCTGCTGTTTCATGGCTTTGTACGTGATTGACGGGTCTTCCGTCTTTAGATTCTCCAGGAAAGCGATGTCATTTTCCAGAAGTTTCCGATGTCGTCTGACTTGTTTCTTCACAGCAGTGCAAGTTCCATTTTCTACATAGCGATCCCAGATCCTTTTTACAGTGTACCTGGAAAACTTGAATTTTTGGCGGTATCCCAAATCATCCCTCTCGGCACGTTACCAGTAAATTTGTCGCCACCATTTTGTCTGATGTAGTTCACAACTTGAAGGGGGTTACCTAGATCTTCCCTGACAGATTTCCTTGAGCGGTATTCCCTACCCAGCAAATTTGCCTGCAACAGTCTGTCGGAGTATGTGCAAACGTGTTTGCTTGAACTCGTGTGAGGTGCCTGGATATTGTGAACATCGTTTTGATAGAAACTGTCATTGTGGCAACTTTTGTTGCCACTCACTGTGCTAATCGTCAAAACAACTAAAACGTTGATACTTTTACTCTCACTGCGACTACAATTTATGATTGTTGCAAACAGTCGAAACGCTCCGCTTTCGTGTTACGGGTAGTATATGCTGAAATAATCCACAACAAACTGCTATTTGTGATGTCCTCAAGACACTGTTACGAACAGCTTACACAAAAGCTTTGCTTTGATGTACCCATGTTCTGCACGACTATTCTTGATCACATGTCTCTCGGAGGCAAGGCTACGCCCTACCTTTGGTACTATTTGAGGATACTCTTCTTGCTTCTAGAAACCCACGAAATACATTAGAACGTAAACGTTACTTTCCGTGACAACTTGATGTTGTGATATTTTTTGAGCTTTCGAAAAACGCTTTATCATGCAGAAGTCAAATAAAGCGGGGGTCTCAGTTGCATGGCTGGGAATCCCCAAGTCTACTAAAAATCACCTCAAGTTGAAGCCAAACATATTAAGAAGTTGTCATACACACAATGTAGGGTATAACACACCTTGCCTTCTCATTAGCCAAATACAGAAACTTAAAAATGTTAACAGTGTATCAAAATAACGCTCATAAGAAGCTATCACCCTGAACATACTTTCTTGGCAGCGCTTATTTGACCATAAAATTGCCTTGAAGTTTCTGTTTCCTTTTAGCTTACGTGTTCACACACGTGAGCTAATGTCGTAGCAATGTCTCTCTCTGTGTCCGCGCGCGCGTGCGTGTGTGTGTGTGTGAGAGAGAGTGTCTGTCTGTCTGTCTGTCTGTCTGTTTTGACAATAACTCAGACACGGTTGAACGGATTTATGTTAGATTTGGTATATAGATACTGTATTCTAGTTGCAAGAACTGATTTGATTATAGTTGGTGTGACTTGCATATTAATGAAGTTATGAACTATCATTTTTGTCCTATAATGGTTTCCTATGGAGAAGGTAATGACAGTGTCGACATAAGTAAAGGAATACTGCACAAAATTTCATGAAACTTTTCACAGATGAAAATCTAAGAACGTTTTGATGATAATATGACTGTCATGTTAATTATCTGCTCATTTGCATATTTAATGAACTTTTGTAATTAGTGACATAACTCCGAAATTTCTACACCAAATTTAATGATACCTGCTACAGATATTTGATTGATAAATATTTAACTGTACTGAGAAGCATTTGGCAAATTCAAGTTAATAAATAGCTCATTTGCACACTTAAACGGGAAGTTACAGGACGCTTTCTCGGTAATTATTTTGCGAGTAGGTGCAATAATTGTAGCCTTGGTTGGCCGTGGGGCTTGAATGGGCTTCTGTCGTGCTGCTCGCGTCTTGCCCAAACTTAGGCTACAAGGCAAAGCAATACCCTTTCACGCAAAATGGCACTGATGATCTTCAGTGCACGCTCTAGGGCCGCATTATCAGAGAAACTCGCCTTACCGTGTGCAAAGTTCACCATAATCCTGCTCCCGGGTATTGTTAGAATCCTTGTAACCCAATATCGATGGTCAAGTGTACTCCTTGCAGCTGAAAAATAGTTTAATAACTCGGGCACGAAGTCAATTTAAACTAGACCGCCATCGTTGAACTCTGTACCAAGCCGACTAGTACCATTACATTTTAGGGGTGGCCGACAGGTGTGAGGGGCTGAATGAGTATGGCGAGAGTGTCTGCCTCCTGTACGCCGCCTCCGGAGCCAAAGACGGACACTCTAGCCATACTCGTAGGGCTAGCTTATGGAATTGATGGTGGCAAAGGACAAACGGGGGTAATTTCCATGACAATATATAACACTTGGTGAATAAAGAGAGATGTTCTGTCTTCTAAAATTCAACTACGGTGTGGTTCAATAAATCCTACACGGAAACGGGTTATTTAAAGCAGTTAGAACTCTGTGTCCACGCACATTGTACAGAGGCATGTGCCTAAGTTAAACTACATAACTACTTCTACTGTCACAACTAAGTTCAACCATCTACCTCCAGCGCTCAACTACATTATCAAGATGCCGCTGTAGTTGAATGTCGAAAGAGTGGTGCCAAAACGAATTGTATTCCTAGCAAAGTCTGTTCGACTAAAAACTTTAGGTTATTTTACAATGTTTGAAGTGGGATGCCAAGTCTTGTCCATGACGGCGCGACTTTGCACAATTTTAATATCGGATATTTCCATCTAGTATCGAAGTTTGACATATCGACGATTTCGGGATTACTAGAATAAATTGCTTTGTGCCATGGCACGCCGGGTCTGTAGTAGTAGAGTAATACACTTTATTTAAAGAGGGTAATCTGATCACATTGCAGTAATTGTAATTTCCTTCACAGTCCTCCTGAGTAAGGGATGGACCATTAGACCTTGGGAGGGGGGGTGGTCACAATGAAATTGTGAATTTTTTTTTTTACTATTGTAAATTTCTGAAATTTTTTTTTTCCAATTGAGATTAGCTGTGCAAATTTTTTTTTTCAGAGTAAATTTTCAGATTTATAATTTTTTTTAGTTCGTCGCTGTCTGAAGATAAAGAGGGCAAAGATGTGGTGCCAAGCACCACAAGCGGCCACGCAAGCGGTCACCGGGGGGGGGGGGTATTCGGAGAGGGGTGTCCCCCTGCTGCTGTTGGAGCTTTTGAAAAATAGAGATTACAATGGTGTTATTTGGTGGCACTTGGGGAGTATTTTTGCGGGGGGAGGTCAGGAGGGGGTGTCCCCCTCCTGCCGTTGGAGCTTTTGAAAAATAGAGATTAAAATGGTGTTATTTGGCACTTGGGGAGTATTTTTGCGGGGGGTGGTCAGGAGGGGGTGTCCCCCTCCTGCCGTTGGAGCTTTTGAAAAATAGAGATAAAAATGGTGTTATTTGGTGGCACTTTAGGAGCATTTTTTTCGGATTACACATCTTCCTCTGAAACATGGTCTTCTTGCTCCTCAGTAGCTTCCTATAGTTTTGAAAATTGACTATTTTGGTTTCCTGGCTTCCCTTTCTACTGCGTGGTGAAATGGCTACATTCACCCCACCAAACATCATGCATATCTCATGATTTACAATTGATTTTGACAAGCTGAGAAGCTAAAATAAGCTAAATAATATAGTTAAATTTGCATATTTGTGTTTTTAGAGCAATTGTTGCCCTTTTTTGATCAAAACATCTATTTCTCTGTAGCAGCATGTCCAAATTGATTGGATGTGTATAGATGTGTTGAAATTTCAATATTTAGTCTTTTTAGGGCAATTTATGCCATTCATGGTCAAAAATCTGTATTCTCTGAAAGGGCTTGTCCAATTTCTTTGAAATTTGGTACACAAAAACGATTATTCATGCAGATTTATTCAGTATTTGCTATCGAGAAACTTTCAAAGTTCAACCCCTTTTGTGTGTTTTTGTGTGGGATTTGTTGGATAGATGGCATTCTACGTAGTGTATTGTTGAATGTTAAAACATGTGTTGCTGTTGTTTTTGAGGCTGTTTTTTGAGAAAAAAGAATTGAAAATGCCTTTTTAAAAGCAAAATAATACATAATGACTTGATATGTTGTTTATCATTATTGACGTGTTTCTACTTGTTCACCCATTCTTGCATTCATCATTGCAATAAAATGCTGTGAAAAAATGAAACTGATGTGGCCTGCATCTGTTTACCTTGATCTTAAAAGGCAAATACAACTTTCTGTCTTGACAACCATACCATAGTTTCAATGTTTTACCTAGTGTACCTGCTTGGTTTGTACGCAGGAAACAAGTAGAAAACAGGTTCTATAATTTCATAATTTTAAGTGATCAGAATACAAAAGTCCTGAAAAGATAAGATAATCACAACTTCCAGTATAAGGGATACAGTCACTCTAAATGTATAAATTAAAATTAAAAATGTGCCGGGAGGATGTACTAAAAAATACAGAAAGTTGCTTTCTGTCGGTAAAATCTAAAAAAATTCAAAATTTTAAAGATTTTTGCAGATTTTTTTTTTACGCCTTTGTCTTCTTATTTATTTTTTTTTATTTTGCAAACTAGTTTGAAGATTTTTTTTTTCCTAACTTTCTGCTCTGAAATTTTTTTTTTCTGTTTTTGACCACCCCCCTCCCAAGATCTAATGGTCCGTCCCGAGTAAAGAGGCAAAAATACACAAACAAATCGTCAAAAAAACATATGGAATGGGCGAACAGTAAATATCGAAGACTAAAGAAAAAAAATTTAGGCTAAGTCAAAGCCTTCGTTACAATATTTCATGACATGGAATTTCAAATTTTAGTAGCTCGATACACAAATGATCTTTGACCAATGCCTGTCTTTAACATTGGCTGGTAAAAGTTACCATTGCTAGAACTACGAGTATCTATAAAACAATCCATTTCTGAGAGAAGTTGTCGACATCACTCTTAGAGCCTCCCTTACGAATCGGAAATACTTTACCACAGTTGAAACAGTCGGGAAATGTACCACTAGAAGCTTCAAAATTAAAAAGAGTTACTGATATACGTCAGACATTTCACCACTTTACAGCTCTGGCCAAGCCTTAGACTGGCTCTAACTTCGATACTACATGATACAAGAGTTTGTTAAATCGCTGGTAAATATCCGATATAGGCTATGTCGAAGATTTTACCGCCTTACAGATCCGGCCAAACCGCAGTCCCTCCACCCACTGTGGCCAAACCATACAATCTAACGTCTACATCATATAGTCTAGTAGCAGTAAGTATCGATCGGATATCTTATAATATCGCAGTGTCCTCTTTTTGTCCGAGTATCTGTGTAGCGAAGTCATTACGAGACGGCAGACTTTGCATGAAGTGAATATGTCCACTGGTCTCTTGGCTTTCAGCGATAGTGGTATTCTTGCAGTAATTGAAAAGGAACAAATGTTCCTACGACCATTTTCCAATCCTCCGAAAAGATAACGTTAAAATAACAACAACTACTGACACCAGCGCATTACTGCTGGTGCCACCGTTTTCATTAGCGCTCATTCAGTCCCTCACACTTGTCGGCCACCCCTAAAATGTAATGGTACTAGTCGGCTGGGTACAGAGTTCAACGATGGCGGTCTAGTTTGAAATGACTTCGTGCCCGAGTTATTAAACTGTCATTTTTCAGCTGCAAGGAGCACAGTTGACCATCGGTACGTGGTTACAAGGATTCTAACATTATCCGGGAGCAGGATTATGGTGAACCTTGCACACGGTAAGGCGAGATTCTCTGATAATGCGGGCCTAGGGCGTGCACTGAAGATCATCAGTGCCGTTTTGCCTTGTAGCCTTAGTTTGGGCAAGGCGCGAGCCGCACGACAGAAGCCAAAGCCCCACGGCCAACCAAGGCTACAATTATTGCAGCTATTTTGCGAGGTTATTATTGATTATTTCACCCAAAAGATGTTAATCTAGACCTAGAGGTCTCAAATCCATTACTAAATGCCCAAGCGCACCGTTTATAACCTCATTATAATATGCGTAAGTTAAATCCAAGTGGAAAATGTCGTTATTTAGGACTGCACTTAAAACCAGGGTTCAAGAGCCGAACACAAATTCTGAACTTTAAGAAATTATGTTGTTGTTACATCGCCGTCACTGCTTGTACAAACCCTTCATCTGTGGGTTCATCGAGCAGCTAAAATTTGACAATAAAAATCAATCTCAAGCCGTAGACTTGTTCGACGTTATGGGGCGTTGAGCTCTCAAGCTAGAGTTCGAAATTTGCGCGAACTCAAAAATGTTACACATTGCGCATGTCTTCTTATTGAGAATATAAACCCCGGCTCCAGCCAATCAGATCGCCGGATTCCAGCTATTATAAGTGTCAATAATGTCTGTATTTTTGTGTTCCCGTTTTATTGTGAACATTATTATAAACCAACTAAATTATTACGAGTACGTATAAATTTCACTGCACTGTTCATAACATTAGTGGATACTACTGTACATTCAACGACACATTTACACAGTCCTTTTGAAGGCCTGAATGTAATAGCACATGCATCAAAGTGGTCATTTTTGTTTTTATTTTACAGTGGCTGTTTTGCTGTCTTTAGTAATTGATCATGAATAGATCCACTCTAAATGCTGCATAATATATTCAATAAGTCATCAAAACAACCACTTTCATAAAGATGATTAATGTATTTTACGTTGACCTTTGGCATGATTAATATTGTACAGAGTATATGACTTACATGTTGTTGCTATTGTCAACGTATAGTAACGTCATGTGGAAACGCTTGTTTGTTCTCTGTACATGTACAACAAACCAGAAACATACAACAACATGTGAAACAGAAGGGTTCCGAGGCTGTTTGTGTTATGCATGTATAGATAGCTTCGATCTCTACTCTCAAATTCTCATTTTTAATGCAAACTTAGGTTCGAGAATAAATTGCTTTATTGAAACAGATACAGGAACTGCAAAAAAATTGAGATAATTATCAAAACCTTATGTAGCTTTCAATTACGAAAGTAAAAGTCTCGTTGGCCAGAGCGTTTGTTTACGTTCACGATCACGTTCACGTCGATCATATACACAGTAACAGTGACAGTACTTTGTGTACCTTAATTCATTTCAGGAAGAGTGGATGTTGTGTCTTTTATGTGATCTTAATAGTGTGCTTCCATACCGTAGGGTAGAGGAGAATGGTGAGCACTTTAGCAGCTTAATTATCTACCCGCTGTGGGAGGGTGTCACTTGTCTGGCGAGCTTTTTTCGTCTTTCAATGTCAAAGTAACGTTTCCTTTCTCTCAACATTTGTCAATTATCTCCATAGCCAATACGTGACACCAACCTGATAGCTTTTGTAATTTGTTTGACACTCATCGATGTGGTGTTCCTGACGAGTTGGCAGCTTATTCATCCATGTGAAACCTATCTCAAAACAGTCCGCCAAGAGGTATGTCAATTTAATCCAGTCCTTTTATGAAACATCGTGGGCCGCACTACAAACAGACGGAAATTGCATTCTTCACAAATTATTCATTCATTAGCCTAATTGCTTACCTAGGTCACTCACCATCATGGTTGAAAGTTTTAGTAACTGTACTTATACGTTTTCTCCATCATTCCTATTTTCTTTGCAAAATATAACTTCTTGTTCTACTCCAAATATCCCGTCGGTATTCGTCTCTCCGGTTACTATCCCTGCAAGGATCTGACCGTCGACCTAAAGTTCCTTTAAGGCGGGATGGGACGATACACAACTAGCTAGAAGTGTTTACTCATGATACTGTATGATGGGATTGGAATCCTACGAAACTTTAAACATCGCATCGCACATTGGCTGTTAGTGTTCAAAGAAGACTGAAAAATATACCATGAAATATTATCGCGTCGTTCAATTTTTTGTTCTAGATTTCTGCAGGCGTCAACAAAACTGTCACACAAGTCTTTGAATGTTCATCCGCTTTCTACTGGTGGTGGAGTGGCGCCCTACTAGTTCAAAAGGGCTTGCTACTATTTTTCGGCTGCTTCTTAAGCTACGAAATAAGAAACATCACCGTTGAAGGTTTAAACGATTCGAGGTAAGCATCCCAGTGTTCGCCCCATAATTACTGAAAGTTTAATGCAAAATTACAAACTTGATGACCATAAAAGCTTCCTGTCAATGTAAAACAACAAACAACGTAAAAAAATAAGACTTTTTTTGCTTATCTCTTATTTTATTAGTGTTTTCACGGTGCCTTTTACCTTTGTTTGGAGAGAGGGTACGATCAATAATTTCCAAGTGAACATATTTCGACACATTACCTCCGACTGTGCAAATATATTTTTGTTGCGCTATATCTGTTGTCAAATTCTGGATAATTTCATTCCTGACAACCAAATATTAAGGTTCTGCTTACTAAGTACTGCACTATGAAGTGATACATATGAATTTTGAATACCATTCACAGTCCTATATTAATATCAATGTGTCATTTCCAAATATTTTTTTGTATAAACACTTCATTCGCCAGTCATAGTATAGTCTAGTAAATAAGCTGGAATACTAAAACTTTCCCTGGAAAGTTGACGCAAAGCAAACAGACTCATGAAAATGCATGATCAAACTTTATATATCTTGATCTCGGTATTTTCCTATTTTGCAGGCTAATTGGCATATCAATATACAATATTTTTCTGTCAAGCGTTGTCGGAATAACCCTACAACTCTCGCTCGGAGAGAATACCACCGTAAAATTTATTTTGATCAGTGCGTTGACGGTGTTATGTGTTACTTCCACGCTCTGTATGATGTTTATCCCGAAAGTAAGTAGTTGCCATGGTTACTTGTTCTAAACGAAGCGTGAATGAGTTAATGACCCGTGCATAGCCGCCTACATAGCCTTCGTGTGATATACGCTTGACTGTGTGATAACGTGAACGGAGCTGCTCACAAATAATACATTTTGCTGCACACCACGAACAGACTGTGCCGTAGACGGACAACTTCATGCTTGCATCAAATAGATTCACTACATGGTTGAGGCACAGAGAAACATAGACAGAGTCGCAACGCTTGCATGCCTTTTCTTCCATGGTCGTCTCGGTAGAATATTGGCTTTTCATATTAAAATGAGCTTCAAAGGTGTTAAACTTTTTGGAGGCTTTGTTTGTGGTTGATAATTACACGAGATTATGCGAAAAATACGACGAGATGGCATTGTATTGCCAGTCGCGTAGCAACCATAGTTACTTTGTGAGCTCTCAGGCCAGAAACACTGCTTCACGCCAATCAAAACATAACACGCCAGCAGTTTCATAAACATGTCCTTCCTTGACGCATGTGTAAAAGACGGTATGACTGACCGTAAACCATTGAGTAAAACCAGACAGTATCGATAAAAGACTTTCAAATTTGGTTCAAACATACTCATTATATATTTATAAAAATATGAGAGGAATTTTTAAAACGGTAAAACTCACTTTCCTGAAGCTCAAAACACTCCCGTTTTCGCCAGCGCGTCAAATCCGCTCAGCACCACACAACAACAACAACACAAACTTTGCCGAACATACTTTCGCTTAACCATTGGCGAAAATCCGAAAATTACCGAAGGATGCATGGTCGGCAGTCTTCGGAAAAGAGAGGCGAGAGCAACCTGAGGCGAGGCGAACATGGATGGGTTACGTAACCGCTTCACGCCTTAAACAATACCCGTTGCCACTCTGTCCATGTTCCTCTGTGGTTGAGGTTAACAATAACATGTCTTTCCGAATAGGCCTGCACACTCGCTATTGTCCTACTAGAAGCGAATTATGTGTGATGCTGAAAACAAATAAACTAGGCTTGTACTGAGTCTCCTGCCGAGAAATATTCTTAAAAGTTCAATATTGAACCACAGACGTAGGGATTTTAGAAATAGAACATTAGCATAATACTTGGCATACTATTGTTCGCCGAAGTTTATGTGTGATCGCTAACTAGGACGCTAGCAAGGTTTCTTTTTTACAGTACCATTTGTTTTACAGGAGATATCTGCCAAGTGTCTTTCCAATTTAAGAATGATTCAAACAAAACATCTGTCCGAGGCAACCATTTTAGAATCATGTAACATTTTTATTTTAGCTTGTCGAGTAAAGCGCGACTAGCCTGTACAGATATTGTCTTTTCTCGAACTATCGCGAGGGTCTCGCAAAAATTACCAAAATATGTAATGGAGTATATACCAATGCAACTCTGACAACAGTTTAAATTCATTATATCGTGTGCACAAGCCAAATTTGTCGTCTCCGAACAAAAAATACGGGATTTATTCTCTGGTCGTTCTACGTCACGACAACCCGCGTCTATGTCATCAATTTTAGTGCGTCGGACCTTTTTTTTTGTCGATCTTCGGTGTGCTCGTAAATATGTAAACAAACAACATGGTGTGGTGGCCGATGTTTCTCCCACGATCAAAAGTCATGTAATGAAATCGATATTTTCACAGACTACGACATTACTAATCCGAACAATGTAAACACAAGAGTGTACCGCCTGTATATTCCGAAGGAATTACGTGAATAATTTGCGGAAACAACGAACTCGAAGCTGGTCGCGTATACCGTGGGTTCCGTACGCATTGCAAACAGGGTCAGGCGCGACGTTTACAGTGTTCGCGCCGTCGAGATTCAGTCGATATTTGTTCCCGAAAAATAGCGTATCTTCGTCTGTGATAAATTTCTAGGACTATGCTATCTTTGAAATAGAGTATAACTTTGCGGAAGGTAGCCTACATGTAGACCGAGAGCTGTCATTTGCTCCACACACGAACGAACGTGAGCGCAAATGCAC